>NC_052315.1:33258756-33261256 GCF_016432855.1 Salvelinus namaycush
ACACACAAATACAACTGAAATTGGGTTTAAAACCATAGTCCAAAGACTTGACATACTGTAACAAGCACAACACAATTGCACACCTTTTTACAGACCTTGAAATCCTAAACTCCAGTTTGAGACTAGTTTAAATAAACCCAGGGGAAGTTAGACACATGTCCCCGTTTAAATGTGATTATTCAACTGGCAGAGGAATGAGGCCTGCTCATTAACGGTAATGATGACGGCAGTCACAATAAACTGACAAAGGATGGAGAGAGGACTGAAAAAGGAAAATTACTGACAAGGAGAGAATATGGTAGAGGGATTTAGTAAACTTGAAGCAAGAAAAAAGGAGAGAAATAAAACAAAAAATAGAAAGATGAGGGAAGAAGAACTGAAGGTAAACTAGCGAGTTCATTAATTATGCAGATATTCTAATTAGCATATGTATACCCTTGGCTGAGTGCTCTTCTCAATAAAACAGTGCTTTTCTCAGGGTTAGGGCAGGAGTACTCAAGTATATCTCAAGTACAGGGCCCCTTTATCCAGGACAAGGGCCCTAGACTAACCTCCCTATTACACTTGGCCTGGAGACTATCTTAAACAGACACACAATTATAAAAAACTGTTCGGATAATGGCTTTAGCGTTTTCTAAATGGGATTATCTTCAATCGAAGCTCTGTTATTTCATTTGTCCAGAGAGGAACCCCTCTATGGTCAGCTGTAGACACAGGAAAAGGAATCTCTCTCCTGCGTCACCAGCCTTACAGCTTACTCCCCAATCATAAACACCCCAAGTGCCTGTAACTGGGAATGTTGCAATAGAGCTTGGACATTTTATTGTGGGAAGATGTGGCGACATAACTCAGTACAGGGACAGTCTCCCCACTACCTAAAAAAAACACACCTCACATAGCTGGGAACTGAATCTCTTCTTCCAGCAGCGGCCAGGAGCTTCCAATAGCAAGTCTGGGTGCAGACGTTTGTTCCAGCCAAGAAGTAACACACCTGATTCAAAGAAACCAACCTGCTGTAGTCACAGAACTACACTCAAAAAATCCTGCTGTTTTTACGATAACTTACTGGCAGACAGTTACTTGTAAGTTACTGTAAAAAAAAAAAAAAAAGTACAGTATTTTACCGTAAATTCCAAAGAAACTTTGGCTTAACAGTACATTACTGCACACTTTACAGCAGGGGTCTTCAACCTTTTCTTGCCCAGGGACCCCTATCATACGTTAGCACAAAAATAGCTAAATCTGGTCTTGTATTATCATCAGGTGAATGATAATGGCAAGGAGAAGTAATCAACATTTTAAAATGAATAGATTTGTTAGATCATAATTGGAGGAAGTGTAAACTCTAACATAGTCTATTATACAGAAAGGTAACTCCAAACACATTTTTGCTAAGAGCAGCTGTTAGCTGGTTAATCAAAGGTTAGCCATGTTTTGGCAAAAATTATTGTTCAAGTCAAGAAAGCTTACCACACACTTGCCACACTATTCACAGGTGCTTTTTCAAAGCCTATGTCAGATATACCAGTGTAATTTCACTCCAATTAGTGTAATTCAAAATGTGTTTATTCTGTTGTTGCTGGTGATATTCATAAAAATATTGGAATAAAATCTTCTTTCTATTTTCGATGTTAAACCAATGTTTATTAGGAATTTACAGTAACATACTGTAACTTTTTTATAGTAATTTACAGGTAACTGGCTGCCAGTAAGATACCATAAAAACAATAGGATTGTTTTACAGTGTAGAATGAGATTCTATTTCTACGGCTGTAGTCTCCATCTAGCCCCCAACAAGCCTGAGTAGAGCTGCCGCTGTATTGCTTCATTAATTCAGCTCCTTCAGAACCGTGAACATGGAAGGAGTAAGAGCTACAGGTAGGGGCTAGGGACTAGAGGTACAGTGCCTTGCAAAAGTATTGATCCCCCTTTGTGTTTTTCTTATTTTGTTGCATTACAACCTGTAATTTAAATAGATTTTTATTTGGATTTCATGTGAAGGACATACACAAAATAGTCCAAATTGGTGAAGTGAAATGAAAAAAATTACTTGTTTCAAAAAATTCTAAATATTTGAAAACGGAAAAGTGGTGCATGCATATGTATTCACCCCCTCTGCTATGAAGCCCCTAAATAAGATTTGGTGCAAACAATTAACTTCAGGAGTCACATAGTTAGTTAAATAAAGTCCACCTGTGTGCAATCTAAGTGTCACATAATCTGTCACATGATCTCAATATATATACAACTGTTCTGAAAGGCCCCAGAGTCTGCAACACCACTAAGCAAGGGGCACCACCAAGCAAGCGGCACCATGAATACCAAGGAGCTCTCCAAAGTTGTGGAGAAGTACAGATCAGGGTTGGGTTATAACAAAAATATCCGAAACTTTGAACATCCCACGGAGCACCATTAAATCCATTATTAAAAAATGGAAAGAATATGGCACCACAACAAACCTGCCAAGAAAGGGGCACCCACCAAAGCTCACGGATCAGGC
>NC_052315.1:33266256-33286256 GCF_016432855.1 Salvelinus namaycush
TGGGAGAAATCAAAAGGCGAATATCACAGCCAATCACAACACTGGCAATAAGTAATACTGTGAAACACATCATTTTACTATTACTGCAGATTTATTATGGACATTTTCTGAAATTACAATGCAAAAATGCAAAACAATACAATGTGTAGCACCTTTAATTACCAGCCCCTAATATCATGCTTGGACAACCTGGGATACAAATGCTAGTTGGTGGCATTGCTATTTGGCAGTCTCGGCCACGTACATAGGCTTATGGTATGTGGCCTTCAGATTGCAGGCCTGCTTAAGGGTAGAGCAAATCAACTGGCTAGGTACTGTCTCAACAGTTATGGGCAGGAGAAAGTGTGGAGGAGAAGGTGCTTTTTGTTTCCTTAATAAAGATGCAATATGTCACTTTTTGGGCGACCATACTAAATTCACATTGAAATTAGAGTTATAGATCTGTCTTTGTCATTGAAAGGAAGTCTAAGAAGTGGTAGATCAGTTCTATGTGCACCTTTTTCTATGCCTACACTTCTTAAGTTGAGTTTTTGTGGTTTTTACTTTTGGTTTTGTTTTTGTTTTTGGAAAACATATTTCACAGCGGTTTAGATGGTAAAATTATTCTCTACACTATACTTGCTTATTTTGTCACATAACCTGAAATTAGACAAACTACTAGAATATTAGCAACCATGAAATGCTGGAGTGATTTATTCATAGATTTCTGCATAGTGCATCTTCAACGACCTTTGAATTGTTTGAATCCTTTATGATGTAATGTTATTTGTGGATTCAAATTAAGTATTTACAATGTGTGTATGTGTGTGTGTGTGTATCAGTGTGTGTACCGTTGATCCAGTAGTCCTCTGAGATCTCAGTGCGTATATAGTGCTGGTCAGGGGGCGGGCCCAGGGAGCGGGTGAAAGTTGTGTCTTTACCCAGGAAGTCTGATGCTGTGCCCGCATACAGGAATTGATCTGCAACCAATCAGACAAAAGGAGGGTTAGGCCTGGACCAATGATGATGAGGGTCAAGTAAAACTGTAAATGTGAACCTATTAGAGTAACCAGCTCAACTCAGATAAAAAGGAAGAAAGCAAACCTGAACAAAAACAATTAGTCAATCGCTCTAAAATGTCCGTCATGCTTTCAGTGATATGACATTCTTTGGCATAACCAGATTTCTGAAAGACGATATGCGGAGCAAATGTTTCAATGATTCTAGCCTTGCCAAAAATATTTCTAATAATTTAGGAGTTGGCTTAGTAGATGACAATGTCTTTCTTACCTCATCGTAACAACACACACACACACACACACACACACACACACACACACACACACACACACACACACACACACACACACACACACACACACACACACACACACACACACACACACACACACACACACACACACACACACACACACACACCCTGGGGATAGCAGAGAGAATCTTGAGGGAGATACTATGTGAGTCAGAGTGTTTATAGTTCCATGCCAAGTATCATTGTTTATTACATTCAGACAGAATTCTCCCTACAGGAGGTCTTTGCTTTTTATTGTAGAGGGGTTTTGAACACCAGGACATGAGGGAGAAGTAGTTATGGCTGAATGCGGGTGTAGAATGGTGTCAGGGTGGGGCTGAGGTACCGTCAGTAGGTCTAGGTTAGTAAAAAGAGGAAATTATGATGGGGCGTAGTCTGACCTGTGAGTACAGAGGTGAAAGGTTGCCTGGGGTCGTAAGGACATTTCAGCCTCCCAGACTCCACTGTACCGGACAACAACTGGAACACACCCTCCTGAAGAGAAAGAGAGAGACTGTGTAAGTAAGCAGTGTGTGCTGTGTGTGTGAGTGTGTGTGTTCTCCCCGACTCTACCTCTCTGCGTCCTGAGATCTCAATGAAGGCACACATGGGGTGGAAGGCTCCTGTCCCACAGGTATACAGATGGGTGTGGTTATAGTTGTGAAGCACACGCACAAAATTGCCACACTCCAACTGAGAGTAAGAAGAAAGGAACCAGGAAGAGGAAGATATTTTTGGAGTGTAATTTTATTGTCAATGTGAATGAAACAAGGCTTCAGGCTTTGTCCAGATTGTACTCACATGAGCATTCTTGCCGGCCAGTTTACACATCTCAACTCTGTCTCTGGGGGCTGGCCAGCTGATCTGGGAATAGATGGACAGGGAGGTTTACATGACAGACAACACACCACAAAATATACCACTGATCCTGCATCAGAACCACACAACTCAAGACATAAGAACAAAGCATAACGCATTAAACCCTGAGAGGAAACGTATGTCAATCAGACAGGAGTCAGCCTGTCCTAACAGTGATCTTAAGGAGGGATAATGTTCTGTGTCCCTTGTACTGTACGTATACTGTATGTAGCTGATGTTCATACAAGTGTTATAACTGGCTTATTTTCTTAGCATGTTCACCCTGAACCCACTCCCAAGGAGCGACATCACTGGGGTTACACCCCCCCACACACACATATACACGCACTTACGTCAGCGTAATAGGATTCCATAATATTGCCTCGCTCCATGGAATTCATACAAGTCTTATGATTTGAGTACACAGTACATTACAGTACAGTATAGTTATTTCAGGTCTGGGCAAGAGAGGATTTTGTCTTGAGCTGGATTTGAGAAACCCAGTGACATAAATCCTATACCACCAATCAATCCATGCATTCGTTTCACAACGGCAGGATTGGGTCACACTTGACTTCACAATCTGCAATGTACCTGGTATTCACTTAGAACTCGGCATATCATGTGGTTACTTGTTATTAACTTTGGAATTCATTGCAATAGGTACCATTTTTGCAACAGGTACCACTTTGTCGCAGGTAAGTAAGGATCATGTTGAATTCCATTGAACCCATAGTGCAATTTCAATGTAGTCATGGTTGTAAATAACATGTTCTTACCAGCTGAAACAGGACAGTAAGATGTGTTGCAAACTAAGGAAAATGAGACACACCTGTAAATGTGCACTCTGTGTGTTGTCTGAGTGTGTCTAATGTTCTATCTATCTTATTCCTAGATCTACACTGAGTATACCAAACATTTTCACCTCAGAACAGCCTCAAATAGTCGGGGCAAGTGACATCAATAAGTGATCATATCTTTGACCTGGATTCAGTCAGTCTATGTCATGGAAAGGGCAGGTGTTCTTAATGTTTTGTACACTCATATTCACACAGCTCTACCACAGAATAATCTAGTCTAACTATCTGGCCAGCATCAGTATCAATGACCAGAAATCAACAGTTATAGAGCAGCACTCAGACTTACAACAACCCGATAAAGATCAAAGAAACTTGACTCAGTCTGGCGCAGGGATCAACCACAGCTGCATAAACAAACACTCACCTCTACAACAGCAAATACACTGAGTATGTCAAACACTAGGAGCACCTTCATAATATTTATTTGCACCCTCCACTTTGAAATCAGAACAGCCTCAATTCGTAGGGGCATGGAGTCTACAAGATGTCGAAAGTGTTCCACAGGGATGCTGGCCCATGTTGACTCAAAAGCTTCCCACAGTTGTGGCAAGTTGGCTAGATGTCCTTTGGGTGGTGGACAATTCTTGACACACACGGGGTACTGTCGAGCGTGAAAAACCCAGCAGCATTGCAGCTTTTGACACAAACCGGTGTGCCTGACACCTACTATCATACCCCGTTCAAAGGCACTTAAATCATTTGTCTGGCCCATTCACTCTCTGAATGTCACATGCACACAATCCATGTCTCAAATGTCTCAAGTCTTAAAAATCATTCTTTAACCTGTCTCCTCCCCTTCATCGACACTGATTGAAGTGGATTCAATAAGGGATCATAGTTTTCAACTGGATTCATCTGGTTAGTCTACAGTATATCATGGAAAGAGCAGGCGTTCTTAATGTTTTGTATACTGAGTATATGTGTCCTATTTGCAGCTGTGTGTGTGTGTGTGTGTGTGTGTGTGTGTGTGTGTGTGTGTGTGTGTGTGTGTGTGTGTGTGTGTGTGTGTGTGTGTGTGTGTGTGTGTGTGTGTGTGTGTGTGTGTGTGTGTGTGTGAGTGCTTGCGTGCGTGCGTGCGTGTGTGTGCGTGTCTGGTCAAAGTCAAGGTCAGCAGGTTGACAGTCTGATAGACAGACAGAGCACTGTGTTAATTGACTGGTGCTAATTCCATCCACTCTACAAACTCTGCCCACTACTACAATACATCACTGATTACGCTGCATTCCTCACAGATCCACTCCACATAGCTGTGTCAGTAGTCATGCGGAAGATTTGTAGCACAAGCACAGTCAGGTTTAAATGACTACTTAAACTTGGTATTTTGAATTTTATTAGGATCCCCATTAGCTGTTGCAATAGCAGCAGCTACTCTTCCTGGTGTCCACACAAAACATGAAACATAATACAAAACATCAATAGACAAGAACAGCTCAAGAACAGAACTACATATATTTCTTCAAAAGGCACACGTAGCCTACATGTCAATACATACACACAAACTATCTAGGTCAAATAGGGGAGAGGCGTTGTGCCGCGAGGTGTTGCTTTATCTGTTTTTTTTAAACCAGGTTTGCTGTTTATTTGAGCAATATGAGATGGAAGGAAGTTCCATGCAATAAGGGATCTATGTAATACTGTACGCCTTCTTGAATTTGTTCTGGATTTGGGGACTGTGAAAAGACCCCTGGTGGCATGTCTGGTGGGATAAGTGTGTGTGTCAGAGCTGTGTATAACTTGACTATGCAAAAGATGTGGGATTTTCAACACATGAATGTTTCTTATAAAAAGAAGAAGAGATGCAGTCAGTCTCTCCTCAACTCTTAGCCAAGAGAGACTGTCATGCATAGTATTTATATCAGCCCTCTGATTACAATTAAGATAAAAACATGCCACTCTGTTCAAACTTGCACTGCCTTTCTTTCTTTCATTTTTTTTGCTCACTGTTCGATTGTTGGCATTTCCTGCCTAAGTTTGCCCACGTTGCCAATGAAATAACCACTAAAATAATTGGTAACATCAAATGGTTTTGTGATGAATAAGCCATGATGTGGATCTGATATGGATCTGATGTGGATGATCTTGTTCCTGTAGTGTTTGTAAACACCCTGGTAGGTTGGTTAATAACCTGAACCAGATTACAGGCACTGGTTACAGTAAGAAGCTTCCTCTTGAGCGTACAGCTTGATGAAAACCAGTTAATATTCAGGTCCCCAAGAAAGTAGACCTCTCTGTTTACATCACATACACTATCAAGCATTTCACACAAACTATTTAGATACTGACTGTTAGCACTTGGTGGCCTATAGCAACACCCCAAAAGAAAAGGCTTTAGATGTGCCAAATGAACCTGCAACCACAACACTTCAATAACACTTGGCATAAGATCTTCTAAGCATTACAGGGATATGGCTCTGAATATACACTGCAACTCCTCCACCATAAGCATGTCTGTCTCTTCTATAGATGTTTTATCCTTTTTTGCTACTGATGTTTCATCAAATTAATTATCTAAGTGAGTCTGGCTAATATATGACTTATCTGATGTTAGCAAGATATTGATATCATGAACCTTATTTCTAAGGCTACATATATTAATATGGGCTATTTTCATCCCTTTCCTGGGTAGCTTATTAGAGATATACATAATACTGAAAAGAGCAGACAAAGCAAGAGAAAAAAATATACATTCAGCAGTCCATTAATCAATTGGTGTGTGTGTGTGTGTGTGTGTGTGTGTGTGTGTGTGTGTGTGTGTGTGTGTGTGTGTGTGTGTGTGTGTGTGTGTGTGTGTGTGTGTGTGTGTGTGTGTGTGTGTGTGTGTGTGTGTGTGTGTGTGTGTGTGTGTGTGTGTGTGTGTGTGTCCTGCAGGGTTGAGGCTACGAACCAATAGGCTTAGCTCAGATATAATGATGGGAAACTAAATCTAGTATCTAGTAATGAGTTCTTGGAACATACTGTACATACAGGGCCTATAGAAAGTCTACACTCCCCTTGGATTTCTTCACTTTTTATGGTGTTACAAAGTGGGATTAAAATGGATTTAATTGTCACGATCTACACAACATTTTTAACATGTTTTAAAGATGAATGAAAAATAAAACACTAATACACATTGATTAGTTAAGTATTCACCCCCTTGAGTAAATAAGAAAAACCTTTAGCAGCGATTACAGCTGTGAGTCTTTTTGGGTAAGTCTAATAAGAGCATTGCACACCTGTATTGTGCAATGTTAGTCATTATTATTTTCAATTTCTTTAATCTCTGTCAAGGTGTTTGGGATCATGGCTAGACAGCAATTTTCAATTATTAACTTGACCATGCTTAAAGAGATATTAAAGAGATATTCCATGTCTGATTTGTTATTGTTACCTATCTACCAATCACTGTCAATCTATGTAGTTGAATCTGTGCTTGACATTCAATACTTGACTAAGGGACATTACAGATGTTGTATGTATGGGGGATAGAGGAAGTGGTATCTCCTTTGACATTATGGAATATTCTGTGTAGATCAATGGAAAAAAATACAATGGAATCTATTTCAATCCCACTTTTTAACGCAACAAAATGTGAAAAAAGTTCCAGGGGGTGTTTACCTCCAACCTATAGGCACTGTAGCTGAGCCTATTGGAGAGAGTTGGGTGATTCCCTGCGTGAGTGTGCATGTCTGAGGTGTGGCAGTTTGTGTCTGCATGGGGTTATAGCTAGTCAGCTGTTAAGACTTGAGTTCTGCCCAGGGCTTTCCTTCCTTCTGCTGGAGAGAGATACTATACTGTCTCCTATAGGTCCAGCTCATACCCTTTTTGCATAATCAGGCCAAATTATACTGTGTTGGCTTAGATATTTTTATTTCTATATTGTCCTTTCCCGCACAATTACATTTATCTAGCTATTTGGATAAAGATTGCACCCCCAAATTCCCTGCATAATTAAAGTAAATGGTTCTCCAGAAAGGTTGCAGGTGCAGCATACCTTCCTGGGGGCTCTACTGAGGTGGTCAGGGTCCAGTAGGTAAACTGAGTCTCTGGTTCCCAGCAGCAGCCTGCCTCTCTCCTCATCCAACAACACAGAGTGGGAATGGAGACCATCAGTAGGACTCAGGAACACTGATACACTACCACTCTGGACAAGCTCTGAGAGAGAGAGAGAAAGAGAGAGAAAGAGAGAGAAAGAGAGAGAGAGACAGAGAGAGAGAGAGAGAGAGAGAGAGAGAGAGAGAGACAGAGAGAGACAGAGAGAGAGAGAGAGAGAGAGAGAGAGAGAGAGAGAGAGAGAGAGAGAGAGAGAGAGAGAGAGAGAGAGAGAGAGATAGGGTCAAAACATACACAAGAATGCATGCAGACTTTCATACACATATTCTGATGCATGGAACAAGTTTGGTTTGGTTCATCAAGACTTCATAGAATACACTTAGTTTAATGAACCGGGAAACTATAAGTATAGTTGGGAGAGACTTTTTCTAGACAGAGACAGGTTGTGTGTTGAAACAGGTCATGGATGCCTGCGTGTCTTGGCATGAGCTGAAACTTTCTAATCCCTTGTCTCACTATTCAACACCTTAACTGAACGAAGAGAGTAAAAATCCTTCTGTGCGTGCATGCGTGCGTGTGTGTGTGTGTGTGTGTGTGTGTGTGTGTGTGTGTGTGTGTGTGTGTGTGTGTGTGTGTGTGTGTGTGTGTGTGTGTGTGTGTGTGTGTGTGTGTGTGTGTGTGTGTGTGTGTGTGTGTGTGTGTTTGTGTGTGAGAGAGAGAGAGAGAGTTGCTGTCATTGCTCATCACCTCTCCTACACACACACAGAGACTTTAGAATGCAGACTGACAGAAAGAGAAGCTAATGCATGGGCACGCTACACTCACATTACAAAAAGGGCATAATGAGATATTACAGTGGGTTTTATCTTAAGACAGTAAAAGTGTTAAAGACACCAGGATAAACTGACCTCGACCCACAGTGTTACTGACTGGCTGTAGATGGAGAAGGAGATGAGGAAGAGTGGGTTTGTCCTCAGTCGCCGCCATACCTGCATCATTATCAATAACCCACTATCACCATTGTAACAGATCCCTGTCACCCCAACATATCCACACCTATACATCATCCATCATCATCTTCACTAAATCTTCAAACGGTTAAACCTGACCATTAAACTGATGTCACATGTCTGTCAAGACTAGGTTTAGATTAGACCCTGATCAAAGTTACAGTTTGAGTTCCAGTGGGGGAAGCCTTCTGAATAGCTCCCATACATACATATATTACTCCCATACATACATATATTAAACCATGCACATCAATGCCTGCCCTCCACCCCTGAATATCTCCTGCTCATCCATGAATACTTTCTTCTAGAGTGAGAGTGGAGCTTCAGAGACAGACCAGCGAGAGGTATGTATGCATGTCTTCACCATATCCATTCACCTGTCTCTAACCTATCTAATCTCCCCATAGGTTAAATGCAGTTAGAAGCATGATGTTATGCACCACATACAATACCATTATTCCTCTACCAAATATTTACAGTTGGCACTATGCATTTGGGCGGGTAGCGTTCTCCTGGCATCCGCCAAGTTCGTTGGACTGCCAGATGGTGAAGCATGATTCATCACTCCAGAGAATGCATTTCCACTGCTCAAGAGTCCAATGGCGGAGAGGTTTACACTCCAGCCGACGCGTGGCATTGCGCATCTTGATCTTAGGCTTGTGTGCAGCTGCTCGGCCATGGAAACCCACTTCATGAAGCTCCCGACAAACAGTTATAATGCCGACGTTGCTTCCAGAGGCAGTTTGGAACTCGGTTGTGAGTGTTGCAACCAAGGATTTTTACACGCTACGCGCTTCAGCGAGAGGCAGTTTGGAACTTGGTAGTGAGTGTTGCAACTGAGGATTTTTACACGCAACGCACTTCAGCCAGGGGCAGTTTGGAACTCGGTTGTGAGTGTTGCAACCAAGGATTTTTACATGCTACGCGCTTCAGCCAGAGGCAGTTTGGAACTTGGTAGTGAGTGTTGCAACTGAGGATTTTTACACCCTACGCACTTCAGCACGTGTGGCCTACCACTACTTGTCTGAGCTGTTGTTGCTCCTAGATGTTTCCACTTCACAATAACAGCACTTACAGTTGACCGGGGCAGCTCTAGTAGGGCAGAAATGTGATAAACAGACTTGTTGGAAAGGTGGCATCCTATGACGGTGCTACGTTGAAAGTCACTGAGCTCTTCAGTAAGGCCATTCTACTGCCAATATTTGTCTATGGAGATTGCATGGCTGTGTGCTCGATTGTATAAACCTGACAGCAACGGGTATGGCTGAAATAGCCGGATATACTAATTTGAAGGGATTTCCACGTACTTGTGTATATTTTAGTGTATGTTACGTTTGGTATGGTATGGGGCGGCAGGTAGCCTAGTGGTTAGAGCGTTGGGCCAGTAACCGAAAGGTTGCTAGATTGAATCCCTGAGCTGACAAGGTAAAAATCTGCCGTTCTGCCCCTGAGCAAGGCAGTTAACCCACTGTTCCTAGGCCGTCATTGTAAATAAGAATTTGTTCTTAACTGACTTGCCTAGTTAAATAAAAATGTATTTGTGGATGTATATTATCCATTTCCTATGATGCAGTATGTTATGAAATTGCAATACGTATGATATGTTAGAGTTAAGTGTTAGGGGAAGAGTTAGCTAACATGCTTAGTAGTTGCAAAGTAGCTAAAATGTAGTAAGTAGTTGCAAAGTTAAAATGCGGAAGTTGCCCGTGATGAGATTCGAACACGCACACCTTGGGTTGTTAGACGTTCATGTTATACGCCCACCCACGCAACCATCCTCCTTTTCTTTTTGCCTTAATGCCTTATGTAACCTTCTGTCTTTTGTAACCATACCAAACGTAACATATCATACTACCTTTAGTCTCGTCAATGAGACCAGGCTGCATGAAATCATACTTGGGAGGAAAGTACTTTTCTTGTTCAGGGCAATTGATCTGGGTGAGTTTTCCCAAAACCACTGTAGCTACTACGGTACTTTACTTCACTTGACAACCCAGACTCAAGCACACACACACCTTCCCTCACCCCAAACTCCCCACATTGAGGTGATGTTGACTTTATGTTTCTATGCTGGATGAATGAAGGCTGGTGACTCCAGAGATCTGGGTGTGTGAGTGGGTCACTCTGAGAGGTTTGACACTGTGATTAGCCTGAGGGTGTGAAGGCTTAGCGAGGTTACTCACTACCAATATTTGAACTTTTAGACACCTCCCTTGCCCCCTAATACCTCTTCTTACACACACATCACCTCCATGCATTCACCTTCTCTCTCGCTCTCTCTCGTTCTCTCTCTCTTTCTCAGAAACACACACACGCACCCGCACATACACGCAGAGCCACTATGCCCTTTCCACACTAAACCTACAGAGAGTTTAGCCGTGCTAGCCTTTGGTTAACTCTGTAATTTGCTCAGTAAACACACAGCACTAGGATCCCAGGGATAGACCCAGCTTAGCCTCACTGTTAGCACTTAGCTTAGCGCTGAGCTCCAGCTATGACACCCCCCCTTTCTCTGCAGTCTCTCCACAGGCACCGCTGATCCCCATGGAGATCTACTGGTTTATTTGAGTTAGATAGCATTTCACATCGGCTAGTGGCTAGCATCAGGCCTTAAGATAACCCTACTGACGGACTGTCTGAGTGCATGTGTAGCGGTTGTGCGTGTGACAGCTACAGCGCCACAGCCCAGGGCGTGTTCACTATATGGTGACTAAGAGGCTTCCTCTCCTCCCCACCCTATTCTATGAGGATGGGAATCAACAGTGACAGAGAAATATGTTTCTGCGTATGATATACAGATGAATATCCTGCAGGGAAAATACATGATAGTTTTTCTCTCAAGTCTATCAGATAACAGAGTTAAAACACTGAGATCATCAGCCAAACTTAATCATTGTCATGTAAAACAGGATGAGGATTGTTTTCAGATTGGAATGTCATAACTATATAGGGTTGGAGGGTTAACACTCCCGCGATACTGGACAGGAACATGTGTAATATCACAGAGCTATCGACCTGAATCAACTTGGAAAAATGTAAGACATGGAAATGTTCCCCTGGCAAAGAGAGATGGAGAACATGGATTTACAGTTACATATAATTCAGGGCTATAAAGTAAACTGCTTGTCTGGATCTGGATCAGCATGTGGGTTATAGAACAATTGATTTACATGATTTTAAAGTGGGAGGGCCAGTCAGATTAACTATGTGGAATATATGCTTGTATTATTATCATAAGACAAAATGTCCTAATACATGATTTCCAAAACTCCTTGCTGCCCCCCCCCCCCCCCCCCCCCCCCCCCCCCCCCCCCCCCCTTGGGTGCACATTTAGATGTTTACACTAGCACTACACAGCTGATTCAACTAACCATCTCATCATCAAGCTTTATTTTAATCTGTTGTGTAGTGCTAGGGCAAAAAACTAAATGTGCACCCAGGGGGGGCCCCAGGACCCAGTTTGGGAAACCCTGTCCTAATATATGATCATATTATCCAAGATGGTGCAGCAGTTCAGACGTCTTTGTCTTGTCATGTCCCGTGTACACATCTTTTTTTTCTTCGTATATATTTCGTCCCTTAACTTACCTCATTTGCAAACACTGTATATAGATTTTCTTTATTGTGTTAAACATTGTTTATACCATGTGTAACTCTGTGTTGTTGTTTGTGTCGCACTGCTTTGCTTTATCTTGGCCTGGTCGCAGTTGTAAATGAGAACTTGTTCTCAACTGGCCAACCTGGTTAAATAAAGGTGAAATAAAAAATAAAATAAAAAAATACATTATGGCCAAACTCCCCCCTAGTTACTTGGCAAGGAGCCACTAGTACGACAGCAACACATGTACCCTCAAACTGTCTTCACAGCTCATCCTCATGACAGATTTTTGAAAATACACACAAAAACAACAACTAAACACAGTCTGCTGTGATAATATTTAGATTACATCAGGATTATTTAGCTGTGTGTGATTGGATGGGAGCCATACTGTAACCATGCATGTTATGGATTGATCCACCAAGACCCTGAGAGAGGTTTCAGACTAGAGCTAGGGCTGGTATATCAGGTTTCAGACTAGAGCTAGGGCTGGTATATCAGGTTTCAGACTAGAGCTAGGGCTGGTATATCAGGTTTCAGACTAGAGCTAGGGCTGGTATATCAGGTTTCAGACTAGAGCTAGGGCTGGTATATCAGGTTTCAGACTAGAGCTAGGGCTGGTATATCAGGTTTCAGACTAGAGCTAGGGCTGGTATATCAGGTTTCAGACTAGAGCTAGGGCTGGTATATCAGGTTTCAGACTAGAGCTAGGGCTGGTATATCAGGTTTCAGACTAGAGCTAGGGCTGGTATATCAGGTTTCAGACTAGAGCTAGGGCTGGTATATCAGGTTTCAGACTAGAGCTAGGGCTGGTATATCAGGTTTCAGACTAGAGCTAGGGCTGGTATATCAGGTTTTAGACTAGAGCTAGGGCTGGTATATCAGGTTTCAGACTAGAGCTAGGGCTGGTATATCAGGTTTCAGACTAGAGCTAGGGCTGGTATATCAGGTTTCAGACTAGAGCTAGGGCTGGTATATCAGTGAATCTTGAATGTTGTTCAAAACAACACAGTACTATGTTGTTGATTGTTCTCCCTTTTGAAAAACTCTGAACTCTTTCACCTCTGAAGGAATCAAAGGACAAACGTTGTCTGATGGTTATTGAGAGGAAAGTTCACTGCGATAACGCTTTCTGAACTCCAGTTCATTCAGCCAGGGATGATGTGTGTATTTGAAGTGTGTGACGACAAAGAGATGATGTTGTTTGAAGCATGTGGTCAATCAGGGATGAAGATGTTTTGGAGGAGTTTGTTCAATCAGAGATGATTGACTTCAGTAGAGTTTGACTTTGCCAACTGTATTTTCACAGGGGACGATGTTATTTTTTAAGTGTGATTTCAGTCAGGGACAATTTTGCTTTGATGGATTTCATAATACACTCTCAGAGCCTAATCTGACAACATTCTGAATATTTGAGTATTGCTGAGATCTAAGGCTCAAGTATTCAATTGGCATGAAACAAGGCAATCTGCAGAGCTGAAGCTGCATATTTCTACAGGACAAATTGCTAAATAAATAGAGTGTTTCAGGAAGTTATTATTTCTACCACTACTTATGTACAACAATGTATTTATGTTGTAAAATAACAACATGTAAATGAGCTTCTATTTTCAGCGATGCTGGGTCTGCAGGAGACTTGGCCAGGGAAACAGGTTGGGGTTAGGGGGTGAGAGTCCAAGGTTGCAATTGGGATGCAGGGGTTTGTATCGGGGTTACAGTAGTGCAGGGGTTGGCAAAAACCGGCCTGTAATATATATTCTTTGCCCCCACAAAGTTTTTAGTAAAAAAGGGGTTTTGGTCAAGAAAGACTGTAAAATCACCAGGAATTCAGCAAAAAGTGTGTTCCCAAGTATTCCCACAAAAAAAGAGACGTGATTGTGTCTCAATGCAATCAAGGTATCAAACGATTGTTTGTTTTAAATACAATCTATGTTTGGGCTTAGTTTTGATCAATTTGCAGTGTAGAATTTAGTTTTGTAGAATTATTATTTTCCGACCATTCGCTCCAACAAAAATTGTCCCGTGGCCTCATCTAGTTGCCTACCCCTGGAGTATTGAATGTGAACAAGTGACTGGTGACTTTATGTTGTGGTGAGGGTTTAGGAGTTCATAGTTAGATCAGGGTTTGGTAGTCAGGGTTGAAGAAGGGGTTTGGGGGGTTACAGTCAGACTAAAGCTTGTAATGAGGTTCTTATGGGTGGTTAGTGTGTTTGCGTTATTGTAGTGTTTGTGATAGAGTTTTGAGTAATTTTTTGCTACGGGGTAGAATGGGTTTTTAGAGACCCTGTAGGGCTTAAAAACAAACACAGGCTCTAGTTTACCCAACACTAAACACACTGACACACACAGAGGACCACAGCTACCACACAGCCAGAGCCATTGTGGTCCTGTATTGCTCAGTTGGTAGAGAAAGGTGCTTGAAATTCCAGGATTGTGTATTCGATTCCTGGGGCCACCCATTCGTAAAATGTATGCACGCATAAAAATGATTTTGGGGATAAAAGTGTCTGCTTAATTGCATAACAACAAAATATTTAAGTGCCTTTGAACGAGGTATGGTAGTAGGTGCCAGGCGCACCGGTTTGTGTCAAGAACTGCAACCTATCTGGGTTTTTCACGCAGAACAGTTTTCTGTGTGTATCAAGAGTGGTCGACCACCCAAAGGACATCCAGCCAACTTGATACAAATGTGGGAAGCATTGGAGTCAACATGGGCCAACATCCCTGTGGAACGCTTACGACACAGGCAGTTCTGAGAGGCAAAAAAGGATGGTGGGGGTTGGGGGTTGCAACTCATTATTAGGAAGGTGTTCCGAATGTTTGGCATACTCAGTGTATATTTATGTATACTTTACATACCATACTCATTTGTGACAAATATAGAACTCTATAAAGCACGTGTATTTAAAACAAATGAAATGTTTGCCTCTCCATCATCACCACTATAAATGCTTCATAGATTTAACATGGTAACAGGGTGTAAAAGAGATGTTGCTTACTGTAGAGACTAAAGCCAATGTAGAGGCTGAAAAGACTGCAGTTATTGTAGTTTTACAGCCTGACAAATACAACCCAACCCTACGCTCTCCCTTTAGTACCTACAGTACGGACCACCCCACATAGCTCTCTCTGTTTTCAAGCAATCTTTCACACCTCATATCTTTTAACACAGTGGCCAAGTGATTGTTTATTGGTGTGTGTATTGGTATGTGTGTGTGTTCTGATAACAGTTGTGGGTCGTTTCACGAAATTATTACCTTTTGCATTTTAAGTAGAAATTGTGCACAAATATTGCATTTTAAAAGCCTGTTATATTGAATGAAGTGTCCTTTAATATAGACCATATGGAAAATTGTCCCAACATGCAGCATTTTGACATGTACCCTCTGTGTATCCTCTGTGACTTCTAGGAAGATTTTAACCCACTTAACAGCAACATTTCTCCAGGTTTTCACCATAATTGTAAAGGCCTTATTTTGTTGCTTTCACAAAGTAATTTCTAAAGATTAGTATTTATTTCATTTGATTAGGGATTCATTTTAAGGAAAAAATAACTGTTCGTCATTTTAAGGTCAACCCTGTTACATGAACTGAACTCTCATTTTACTATGGTGAAACTATTTTACATCTAATAGTCAAATCATAGTGTAAAAGCAGGTGAGCTGGTTTTACTCTTTTTGGCAATTTTCTGGTGTTTTGTGGTGGTGAGTGGGTTGAGCATGACATGTCAACTCTGTTACCCATAGACAGACAGGCTAGACATTTTTTCACAATTCAACATTTTCCGTGAAACTTGCATTCAATTACCCCTTCCTGTTCCAGAGAACAAGCTTCCAATCCATCTGTTACAAAGGCATCCACGGCTGATTTAAGACGAAATCGTCAACACTGTTACGGTCAACCCTGTTACGGTCAACCCTGTTACGGTCAACCCTGTTGCGGTCAACCCTGTTGCGGTCAACCCTGTTACATTATTTGGCACTTAATAGGCAGTTACTATATTTATTTTTTTTTACCAAGTTACACTAGTCAAAAGGCACCAAATTGGTGGACAGACCCTTCAAACTCACATGAGCTGAAAAGAAAAGTGTAGAATTCTAAAAGTAAAATGATAAAAAAGAGAGAGATAGAAGTCAGAACAATCAGCTGGACAGTGAGCCAGAGAATGGCTCATTTACAGATAATTGGACATAGCTACTGATAAAAATACTGCAGGTAGCTATCATAGAGGAACAGTTAAAGTAACTGGCATGATGATGGAGAAAAAGCTGTTGTGTATTTTGCACTTTCTGCCTATATTATGTCCCACCTCTGTTGTAGATATAATTTTCTCTCTTTGTAGATGTGGCTGTCATTTCTTGCTTAGAGCATGTTGCCAAAAACCAACTTAAAGTTAGGCCGTTGATTCTCAAAATGTTGTTTCAGAACCTACTGGTGGGTCATAGCTAGTTCATCCTCCTAGATAAAGCATCTATTAAAACTAGTAGAATATATTTCATCTGGTTAAGTCATATACTAAACATGATTATTTAATTTGTCCTAAGCCATATATCATTCAGCCATCAGTGCATCGGCATGTTATTACTGTACCATAGCTCCCAGTCTCTTACCTTTGTAGCTGAGTTGGACTCTGGGGACACTCTGTTTGACACTTGCTCCAGAGGGCAGGAGGACCAGCAGTACCATCCCCAGAAGCAGCAGCCCTGGGTGGGCTAGAGACAGCCTAATCCTCCCTTGACCTCCAGTAAAGCTCCAGGACAGTCTCTCAACAGGCTCACACTCAGTCCCTCCAGTCTTCATGATGCGAAAGTGAAGGTTTTCTTCTCTGTTCCACTACTGTTTCTCAACATTCCTGAAAGAAGGAGGAGAGCAATGTCAAGGAGTTTGGGAGTTAACCAAGGTAAGTCGGCTTTCTTCTCTGTCTCTTCTCTTTTCTCTCTCCCTGTCTCTCCCTCTCTCTTCCTCTCTCTCCCTGCGTGAGTGTGTGCGTGTGTCTTTGTTTGTGTGTGGGTGAGTATTCAGCTGTTTCTCCATGGTACCGTACAGGCATGTGTGTTCTTTGTACCAGGCCAACATCAGCTGTTACCTTTTCCTACCTCTCCTTTTGTGTCCATCTAAATCTGTTTGCGCAAAACAGAAGGTCAGGCAAACAAAAACAGCCACCATCTTTCCACATACATCCTTCTTTCTAAGGTCTCTTTCGCCTCCCTTCTCTCCCTCCATCTTTCTTTATCTGTCTCTCTCTTTCTCATTTCATTCTGTACCTAAATGATCAAATGATTCTGGCCCATGGTTATTGCATTAGGCTGATGACCCAGTGTCAGCTGTTCCTTTATGTTGTGATATAATTGTTCTAGGATCTGCATATTTCTTCACGCTGCACAAGAGAGGTGTCAAGACCGAGTTTAGACCAATAATACAGGACAGGATGGATAGAGAGTACAGCAAAGTGTTGAGGGGCAGCCTTAAGTCTGTGAGTGGACACAGACTTAATAGTAATTGTTAAGTCTGTAGAAGGTCAGAGGTGACACTAGGGGTGAGACTAAGGGAGAGGCCTGTATGTAGGGCTGAGTAACCAATAACAATGCGGTTTCATGAACTCTCATAAAATCTGTTATTTCCTTGCAGTGATACATCCTCACACATTTCCAATATCTCATCTAGTTAATGATTAACTAACCAATCACAAATGGATGCTTCAGAATGCAGATCCTCCCCCTCTCTCCCTCCCTCTTTCCCTTCATCCCTCTCTCTCTCACTCCACCTCCCACACAGATAACATACATCAACCTGTCTAGGTTTAACATAAATAATGTCAGACTAAATTCATGAATCTGATTAATTCTACATAGACACATTTTTCAAACTATGCAACAGCAAAAAAGAGAGAGATAGAGAGACAGAGATAGAGAGATATATAGAGATAGATAGAGAGAACAAGAGAGAGAGGGGGGTAGAGAGAGAGACAAGAAAGAGAAATAAAGAGAGAGAGAGAGAGAGAAAAAGAGAGGGGGGAGTAAGAGAGAAATAGAGAGAGACAGAGAGGAAGAGAAAGAGAGAAAGAGAGGGAGAGGGGGAAAGAGAAAGAGAGAGAGAAAGAGTGAGAGAGAAAAAAAGAGAGACAGAGAGAGAAAGTGAGAGCGAGCGAGAGAAAGTGAGAGAGATAGGGAGAGAGAGAGAGGGGGGGGGGGACAGAGAGAGAGACAGACCAACCAACCTGCACATGTCCTCTATGCTTATTGTTATTGTTCAATGTATGGTTATTTTAACCCCTGATTATTGTTGCTACTGTTGTTCCATTGACAATATTGATTATTATTATTTTAATTATGTTAATATTGTAAATCTCCAAAGTAAGCTTTGGCAATATGTACATTATTATGTCATGCCAATAAAGCAAACTGAATTGAATTGAGAGAGAGTGAAAGAGAGAGATAAAGAAAATTAGATAGAGGAAGAGAAGCAAGAGCAAGAGAAAGAGAGAGAAATTACCGTACAACAGACCACGTATTCACCCTGCCCACCATAATTGACAAACAAACAAACAAACCAAAACAAAGGCAAAGTCTTCTCATGCTTTATTGACTTCAAAAAGCGTTCGACTCAATTTGGCATGAGGGTCAGCTATACAAATTGATGGAAAGTGGTGTTGGGGGAAAACATACAACATTATAAAATCCATGTACACAAACAACCAACAGCACCCAGCCTCACCCTACTAGAATCTGAGGTCAAATGTTTGCTGATGATCTGGTGCTTCTGTCCCCAACCAAGGAGGGCCTACAGCAGCATCTAAATCTTCTGCACAGATTCTGTCAGACCTGAGCCCTGACAGTAAATCTCAGTTAGACAAAAATAATGGTGTCCCAAAAAAGGTCCAGTTGCCAGGTCTATGAATACAAATTCCATCTAGACACCGTTGCCCTAGAGCACACACAAAATTATACATACCTCAGCCTTAACATCAGCGCCACAGGTAACTTCAACAAAGCTGTGAACGATCTGAGAGACAAGGCAAGAAGGGCCTTCTATGCCATCAAAAGGAACATAAACTGTGACATACCAATTAGGATCTGGCTAAAAATACTTGAATCAGTTATAGAACCCATTGCCCTTTATGGTTGTGAGGTCTGGGGCCTGCTCACCAACCAAACATTCACAAAATGGGACAAACACCAAATTGAGACTCTGCATGCAGAATTCGGCAAAAATATCCTCAGTGTGCAAAGTAAAACACCAAATAATGCATGCAGAGCAGAATTAGACCGATACCCGCTAATTATCAAAATACAGAAAATAGCCATTCAATTCTACAACCTCCTAAAAGGATGGGATTCCCAAACCTTCCATAACAAAACCATCACCTACAGAGAAATAAACCTGGAGAAGAGTCCCCTAAGCAAGCTGGTCCTGGGGCTCTGTTCACAAACACAAACAGACCCCACAGAGCACCAGGACAGCAACACAATTAGACCCAAACAAATCATGAGAAAACCAAAAGATAATTACTTGACTTAGAATTCACAAAAAAAACAGAGCAAACTATAATGCTTTTTGGCCCTAAACAGAGAGTACACAGTGGCAAAATATCTGACCACTGTGACACACAAAATTAAGGACATCTTTGGACTATATACAGACTCAGTGAGCATAGCCTTGCTATTGAGAAAGACCACCAAAGGCAGACCTGGCTCTCAAGAGAAGACAGGCTATGTGCACACTGCCCACAAAATGAGGTGGAAATTGAGCTGCACTTCCTAACCTCCTGCCAAATGTATGACCACATTAGAGACACATATTTCCCTCAGATTACACAGACCTATATCGATTGGGTGAAATACCACAGTGTGCAATCACAGCAGCAAGATTTGTGACCTGTTGCCACAAGAAAAGGGCAACCAGTGAAGAACAAACATCATTGTAAATAGAACCCATATTTATGTTTATTTACTTTCCCTTTTGTACTTTAACTATTTGCACATCATTACAACACTGTATATAGACATAATATGACATTTGAAATGTTTTTATTCTTTTGGAACTTTTGTGAGTTAACCGTTTATTTTTTTTATTTTAGTTCACTTTTATTATCTATTTCACTTTCTTTGGCAATGTAAACATGTGTTTCCCATGCCATTAATGCACCTTAAATTGAAATGGAATTTAGAGAGAGAGAGAGAAAGAGAGATCGAGTGACAGAGCTATGTGGAATTTAATCCTTGTATTGTCAGAGATACACCATATCACTCCTGTTTAAACAAAATGGAATCAGAGCTGAGAGGCAGTAATTCATCCACAACACACACCCATCTCCCTACAGCTCTATACACTGAAGGGGATAAGGGATTGAT
>NC_052315.1:33288756-33341256 GCF_016432855.1 Salvelinus namaycush
TTGAATGCATGGTGTGTGTATGTGAGAGAGGAGAAAGAGGGAGCGAAACAAGGAACGACCACCCTTGATAAAGCATTAGCTACCACTGAGGTACCCAGTAAGTAAGCCATAATCACATCTCTCCATCTATCAAGGACAAAGTGAATTAGACCTCCTATTATACACATACACACACACACACACACACTATTCCCTGACCAAGGGCACAGACTTGGCGTAATAACAGAGCTAATTGGTTTTAGCTCTCAGGGCTTGAGCTGTTTTTCTTGGCAACAGTCAATCATGTTTCTTTGTGCTGTTTAAGAAAGCATGTTGCTGACTCCCATGTGGTTCTACTAGGCTAAATACATGACTGACACTATGTTATGTTGAAACAATACACAACATAAAATATACTAACAACATTTAAATGTTCTCTATTAGCTATGACTCAAATGACTGTATAAAACACAGTTAAGGGAGAAACATAATAAAATGAAGCTCAGAAGGCCCTAAAACAACAATGTAACTTTAAGCAGGATTTCTCACAGTCAGTGTTGGTGCTGTTTTGTTCACAGTGTTAGTATGTTGTTTCTCCATTCATAAAAAGCCTCCATTGACTTACACTAACAGACCTCTGAAGTGATGTCTGTGTAATATTGTTCACAAATACTCCACTAATGTTTATTTTCAATCATTTCCACTAATATTAGTGCCACCTCCTCTACTGTCTCACTCACTTCTCCTCACTCCTGAAGAGAGACCTCCCTGTTCTACTGTATGGGAACTGTTGTGTTTTACACACACACACACACACACACACACACACACACACACACACACACACACACACACACACACACACACACACACACACACACACACACACACACACACACACACACACACACACACACACACACACACACACACACACAGAGAGAGAGCGAGAACTCATTGGGTTATAGTGAAAGGGGTGAAATGTGTTTCATTGCACAACCCTAAAGGCCACAGTAAACAAATACTCTGATATCCTCTGCATTTACCATCCCTACGGGACTCAACATTAGTCATAATATCAATATAATAACTATATAGCACATTCTAGTATGATGTGAAAGTGTTTTATCAGTCTGTATTGCATCATATCTGTTCAGCTGCACTCTGAAGTTTGAATGTGGGTTATCCAACACGACAGAAAGTCAACATCGGAACCAACGAGAGCTTTGAGATGTTATCGCTGTTGTAGCTTTCGATCATAACAGCAGGATATGCTTATCTCTATATAATTACATGAAAAACTCACATTAATTAAGCATAAGTTATTAACTGATTAATCGTCATGATTGCTATAGAGGCCCCTGACATACTTCCATACATGCTAACGTGAGAATCCATCTAATCTGAGATGATTAGATGAATAGTGATGGAACACATTTTCCAGGTTTAAATAGCATCATACATCATCCACAAGAACCTTTTAATCCATGCCAAAAAGTAAAGGAAGGTAAGGAGGTAAAGAAACCCAACACCCACTCCATTCTTAGTAGTGTACAGTGACTATTTGATCCTGTGCCTGAGGAAAGGCTGTAGTTCCTGTGCTAATGTGCCTCCTAATAAATCCTATACATCATCCTGACAAAGCTCTTTGGTCGGATCCAATGACCTATAACAGCTTTAGGGGAATTTTCAGTATAACTGGACTTGGTTAGGGGACATTTCAACGGTGACTCTTTTTTGGAGACGATTTATCATGCAAACATCAGACAAAAAAAACTGCAATCCACGAACTAACTTCCCCCGAAAACCTTAATGCATTCAATCAATACAGGGTGAGGTTCCAAAGGGATGATATTACAACAGAATTCCTTCAGTTGAGCTTTTATAGGAAAACCTACTCAGTGCTGGAAACCAGAGGGAAAGTATCAGGTTCCAGCCCTGTGGTCCTTGTGCACTCTGGCAGAGATGAGACTGTTATATGATGACAGAGCTGTTATCTGTAGCCCAGTGCTGTAGTGGTAAGACAATACTACAGTCTATGATAATAGACATGTGCTGCTGTTATTAGAGGCTCAGTTCATGTTTACTGTAGCGATTTAATCTTCCGTTATGTCTAAATGTGAGAGCCCTCAGGTCAGTGCAGAAAATCGTGTGTGTGTGTGTGTGTGTGTGTGTGTGTGTGTGTGTGTGTGTGTGTGTGTGTGTGTGTGTGTGTGTGTGTGTGTGTGTGTGTGTGTGTGTAACCCTACGCATCTGAGAGAGGGTTAGGCCGACTGACAGTAACAGGACAGGTAAACCTAAACACTAAACATCCTGAGAGCTACACTGATAGGATTAATAGCCTGTGACTAAAAGGACTGACAGGTCTGAGTGCTGCATTTACATCAGCCCAATGGCCTGAGGAGACAGCAATACTTCTTCAACACTCATTACACTTACTCCTGCTAGGGGATGGGCAACTCCCATCCTGGAGAGCTAAAGGGTGTTTCAGGCTTTTGTAGGACATTATTAGCTGAATGGTGATAAGCAGGTCATGGACCTGAGGGAACTGACTTTCTGCCATATTGCTTTCTGTGAAGGGGAGTGAATAAGGGGAAATAGAGGTAGACATAACGATACACAAGAACTGCAACGCTGCTGGGTTTTTCACACTCAACAGTTTCCCATGTGTATCAAGAATAGTCCACCACCCAAAGGACATCCAGCTAACTTCACATAACTGTGAGAACCATTGGAGTCAACATGGGCCACTTCGACAGTTTGCAGTCCATGCCCCGACAAATTGAGGCTGTTCTGGGGGTAAAAGGGGGTGCAACACAATATTAGGAAGGTGTTTCTAATGTTTTGTACACTCAGTGTATAAAGAGAGAGAAAGAGGACAGACAGGAAGGAATGAGAGCCAGCAGGGCTGTTCTGTGCCACTTGGATGTTGTAGACTCTGAGCAAACACACACTCATTTTCACGCATGCATGCACACACACACACATGCGCACACACACATGCGCACACACACATGCGCGCACACACACACACACACACACACACACACACACACACACACACACACACACACACACACACACACACACACACACACACACACACACACACACACACACACACACACACACACACACACACACACACAGCATGACAGAAGACTGACTAAGAAATAATAGAACAGTTCATAACATTTTATACTATAATAATTCCAGGTCACCCATGATACAAGTCAGTATTCAACATAAATCCACGTTGGTCCTGTGGAGCTCAGTTGGTAGAGCATGGTGCTTGCAATGCCAGGATGGTGGTTTTGATTCCCATGGTGGACCAGTGCAGAAAAAAAGCATGACAAACGTATACACTCACTACTTACTGTAAGTCACTCTAGGTAAAAGTGTCTACTGAAATGTAAAGTGAAATATAATGTCTGAGGAAGTCGGGAGGTGATGCGGAAAGCAGCCACTAGGGGCAAAAGTGAGCGCTGTTACCTTCAAGTATGTTTTGCTAGGGCATGGGCGTAAGCATCTGGCCTCTAAGCAGTGGCGGTTCTAGCTTGTACGGCTCCCTGGGCGAACCCCCCCCTTCAACGCACAACACAAATAAATAATCACAACACTTAAAAATATATAAATATAAAAATACATACAAAAATAAGACTCATAAATATAAAAAATAAGTAACAAAGACAAATAGCAACAAAGTGTAGTGTATAAATACAAATAAAAAAGAGAATTGAATTATTACACTATTACCCTATTGCTAAAAAAAACCACACAAATAAAACTAAATTGCACAAATCCTATATCACACAAATACACAAATAGAATAACACACTTATGAAGAAGAGAACTTGAATATTACACTATTGCACTTCAAACAAGAAACACACAAACTAAATTGCACAACTAATTGCATTACTAATTGCTTCAGTACTGTACAAAGTTAGAGGTGCGCTATTTGATAGATTCCCCCGCTCCCCCAACCTTGGACTTCCAGTGGGGAGACCTGAGGTCAACCTACCCCTGTCCCCCTCCCCATCTCGTTCTTCTGAGTGGGAGACCATCCCAGGCAGTAGCCTGCCTAGCTCACAAACTAGAATCAGGGCCACCACTCCGGCAAGGTTAATTGACCCACAGTCCCACACGGTGACATGATATCATTGACGTGACGTGCAAATGAGCGATAGAAAACCGATCGTGCAAATGTCACCATTCTGAATATATTTATTTTTGGTTGTTCTTTCTTTATATTTTGTTGTTTATTTTATTGTATATTTGTTATTATTATTGTATTTTGTTTTGTTTTTGTGCGGGCACCCCATGCCGCCCCCGGCAAGATGCCACCCTGGACGGCTGCCCATGTCGCCTATGCCTAAATCCTATGCCTAAATCCTATGCCTAAATGCCTCTAAGCAGTGGCGGTGCCAAAGGTTGTATGTTCGAATCCAGAAATAGACATTTGTTTTTGAGATATTGGTTTTAAGCCTATGCGCAACCTTAACCCTTACCCTAACCATTCGAAGTTAACCCTAACCATAAAAATGTGGAGTTAATGCCTAAACCTAACTTTAAACACTTTGAAATGTGACGCTTGGGAAACATAGATGAGCATCTAATTCTGTTGTGAGCCTGAGAACGCTAGTTGAATAATTCATAGTGAAAGTCAGTTTCCTTGGTTTTGTGTGTTAGTCTTTTGTGTTTGGTAACAGTTCGAATAATGTGGCAGGCGCACACACACACACACACACACACACACACACACACACACACACACACACACACACACACACACACACACACACACACACACACACACACACACACACACACACACACACACACACACACACATAAACCATCTCATCTAAGGTACCCCTCTCTGTTTGCATAAAGGGATATAAAAGCATAACCATATAAGGACATACTATTACCACCAGTCAGATGACTTCCAACTGCATAGGTGATTCTAGGTATTTAACCTCCTGACAAAAAACAAAATACTCTAACACAAAACAAAACAGATTACAGTTCCGTTGGCTCAACATTCCAAAATCCTGATATGCTATTGATAAAATGTCAGTGCAGATTCTATAATTATTACACAAACATGCACGCACACACACACCTTCCACCCCTGACCAGGAGAGTTCTGAGAGAGTGGGAATGCTTTCAGCCCAGTCCAGGAAAACGTTCAGCCATAAAACCCATGACGCTGTCACACAGCTCAGGAATGGTGCTGAGGGCCATTCTAAACACAGCAGAATATTGATGCGTACTGGAGCCTGTCCAACACAGCTGGATATACTGTAGCATTGAAGTTTCATTTCAGAAAAGCAGGTGTGAAATGGCCTCTTCATTGCTATCAATTTTACCTCTTCTAAAAGCGAAATATTTTCAAACACAAATGTCTGTATCAGAATCAACCTCCAGTCCTTTCCTTGTACCCTGTCCCTGCCACCGTGTGTCTGTGTTTGCGTGTTGTATGTCTATGCCTGTGCATACACTTATCAGTCTTAAGCATGTCTGACAAGGCATCGTCAGTGAGGCAATGATTGGCTGCTGTTTAAAGAGTGCAATCACAAGAGGTTTTTCTCTGTTGTCTTTCTGAGGCGAAACGGCTGAAAATTTGCCAGCATTTATTTACCCATGTCTCCTCTGACTGACACTACTGGACTACTGCCAGGCAGAGGAGAGCAATCACCATCCTCATACCTTTCTCATACCTTTCTCATACCTTTCTCTCTCGATCTTTCTCTCTGTCTCTTTCTCTCTTGATCTTATTGTCTCTGTCTCTTTCTCTCTTGATCTTATTGTCTCTGTCTCTTTCTCTCTTGAATTTATTGTCTCTGTCTCTTTCTCTCTTGATCTTTCTGTCTCTCTTGATCGTTCTGTCTCTCTCTCTTTCTCTCTTGATCTTTCTGTCTCTCTCTATTTCTCTCTTGATCTTTCTGTCTCTATTTCTCTCTTGATTTTTCTGTCTCTCTCTCTTTCTCCCTGTTTCTCTCTCCCTCTCTTTCTCTCATTCTCTATCTTTCTCTTTATTGCTCTCTCTCTCTCTGCCTACACTGTGTCCTGGTAGGGTCTGCAGAGCTGAAGTACAGCTATATAGCTCGGAGCAGGCTGGCCTGGGATGGCTAGAATAACAAGGTAGCAGGTTATGACTGTGTCTTTATCCTGCCCTGCCTGTTACACTGACCACAGGGTGTTAGAGAGTTTCCAAACAGCCACTGTGTGTGAATGTTGTGTCTGTGTGTGTGTGTGTGTGTGAATGTTGTGTGTGTGTGTGTGTGTGTGTGTGTGTGTGTGTGTGTGTGTGTGTGTGTGTGTGTGTGTGTGTGTGTGTGTGTGTGTGTGTGTGTGTGTGTGTGTGTGTGTGTGTGTGTGTGTGTGTGTGTGTGTGTGTGTGGGTGTGTGTGTGTGTGTCCAACATTATGAAAACTTTTACCAAACACACACATACGTAACCAAAGAAAAACAAGGAATCATTATACTTATACAATGTTATGAACTATTATATTATTTCATTGTCAATCTTCTGCCATGCTGGCTCTTTGAGCTTTTTTTGAAGCAAAAACTTCAGCTCTACTTCAGATTTTGACAGAAGGGTATTAAGCCACTGAGTCAACACAGTGACCAGACAGTACCACACCCACCCACACACACACAAACACACAGACCAGACAGACACACACAACCTCAGAACACAGACTATTAGCACTGAGGTGAGAGAAAAAGTGTGTAGCGAGGAGGAGAGTTTACTACTGTCAGAAGACTGTCAGAATGTCCTCATACCAAACTCCTCTTAAACATTCTGTCTATGACTCTCTGAAATACTCCTCATACCCCAGGGGGCTAAGTATTTTCATCAACATCGTATGCAGTATTTATGGACTGTGGGAGATAAAGACAACACTATATCATAAAGAGAAAGAAATATGTATACCATATGAGGCTTATCCAATGTTCAACTCCTGGCTCATGGTAGCCTAGTTTTATGAGAACTATCCAGCTGTTCTATTTCTAGCTAGATTCTACAAATCAAATTCTACAAGCTTTGTCCTACTCCTCTGTAGCTTTGTCCTACACCTCTGTAGCTTTGTCCTACACCTCTGTAGCTTTGGAACACACCACTTGTTAGTAAACCAATCTAAACCTTGTCAATAAACTATTTGTGTGATTTTCTTGTAAGCCTACTGTTTTGTGAGAAATAGTTAGACATGCTCTTGCCTGGCAACCCGATGTTGAATTGCAATGAATTCTATGTAGGACAGAAATTAGCTTTTGAATCAGGAACGTTTCCTCTCATGACCTCTAAATACCAGAATGTCGAATGAAATCATGTTCATTTACTTTACAGGTTGTCCATGTGGTTGGTCTGTTTGGCGGTTGGAATGTGTGTCAATATATCCACAGGAAATTATAATTTCATATTTTCAAAGTGATGGTAGTGCATTCAGATTCCTATCACCTGTAGCATTTGCAGAACCATGTAAACATGCTTACGACCTAGGCAAGTATGCATGCGTCACCTGCATGTCTTTTCATCTTGTGTGCATGCTTCAGGTAAAATAAATCTGAATGCACTACCCAGCGCTTTGAACAGTTGATGTAATTATACTTTCCTGTGGATATATTGTCTCACTTTCCCACTGCCAAAAGGACCAACCGCACAGACAACCTGTAAAGTACTGTACATTAAAATATGATTTGATTCAACATTCTGGATTGTAGAGGTCGTGAGAGAAAACGCTCCTGTGTGTTCGTGTTTGCCAATGTCGGGTTTCCAGACAAGAAGTGCTCTAGCTGTGCCATTAGTCATAATTCAATATGCGGCAGTTAAGAGCTGTTGGCAAACTGATGAAGACATCAAAACATGCTGCTTACAAAAAACATTGCCTAAAATACCAACACCCAATGAAATATGTACCTAACAACACGTGCATTTGGCTATTCATCGTAAACTTTTCTAACCAGATTAATTATTTGCATTATGCATGGGCAAGTTCTACACGAATGTTCACATACATGAAGCGTTGACTTATTTGTTAATCGAGCCTAATAAATAAAATAACCCATAATTCTTTATCAATTTACCTGTTCTCAACGTCCTCTTGTCGCTCCTGGAGCGGGATTCCTCCCGTGCGTAATGATGACAGGAGCAGAGGAGCCAGGAGGTTAAGAACTCACACACAACTCAGCAACAACTTTACCTAAACCTTTCATTGACGCGCACTGCTCTCTCCAAACAATAAAACAGTCAACGGGCTAGCTGGGTTATATCACAGCAGCAATAAAAGTCGCACAAACTAAATACCCCGATATTTCCCCGCCCTTCCTTTTTATTCAACTCTGAGCGGTTTGACGCACGCTCGGTACTCCCCGCCACAGCGACGAACTCTCTGTGCATTCCACTTGCGCATGCTGGATAGATAGAGATGAGTTGGATGTGCGGCGTTTTGCCTCAAGGGAGGTGGGGATGGCAAACCCCCACCCAATAAAAAAAATGCTTACGTTATAGGTAATAATAAACTGCACTGCTGTATAACCTCTGCTGTATAACCTCCAAAACACATCGATTTGAATATATTTAAACTAGGGCTCTATTCAATCAAATCCGCTTTAGCCAACATACACATAACGGTTGTTTTGGCAGTGTTGGAGGTGGAACTGTGTTAGAGCTGTCAAATCCACAAGAAGCTCCTGACATTATACCTAAAGTTGACATTGCCACTGGCTGCATGGAGACGAATTAAGAGAAATCCAATGCAGCCTTGTTTGGACACAGGAATGTGAGATGTAATCTACACCTGATTAGACTGATAGAAATCCTAATTATTTCATAAAATTATTTTTTAATTGGAGCATCATTATTAGCCTAAACTTTCTCATTCAGAACTTTCAGAACTCACCGATTTGACAGCTCCAATGCAGTTACACCTCTGACACAACTGACATTTTCAGATATGTGGGTGTCAGCTATCGCTCGTTAACTTTTGATCTGATTGAATCTAGGCCCCACTGTTTTAAACCTACACTAAAAAAAATGCTGGGTTAAAAGCAACCCAGCACTGGGTAAATAGTGTACGGAACCAACCAGGACTTAGAGGTAGGTGTAACTGAGTAAATGTAAATCTGTATCCCTCCATTTAGTATGATATAGTATGTTAGTTCACATGGATGTCCATCGTGATATGTTAGGAATTACAATTCGTATGATATGTTACGAATTGCAATTTGTAAAATATGTTATGAATTTGCAATACATATGATATGTTATGAATTCCAATTTGTTGTGGCTAACATTAGCTATGTGGATAGCGCTAATGTAACCTATGTGGCTAATGTTAGCTAGGCTAGGGGTTAGGGGTTAAGGATAGGGTTAGGAGTTAGGTTAAAGGGTTAAAAGAAGGCAAAGACACTTTTGTAGCTTTAATGAGCCTTACAAAATAGTATGATTTACTCAAGTGCCTATGCATATCCCAATGTTGGGAGAGTTACCACTTTGTAATAATATTTCAATAATAATGTTACTACTTCCCGATAGTTATTTTGGCCAGGTGTGAGAGTAAATGTCATTCCTGTTCATGTTAAATTTGTACACTGCAAAGTTCACTTTTCATTCAATATTCAAAATTGTTAAATTATGAGCCTAGTTGGTTTAGCGACAAAAAAAGCCAGGAGCCTTCATGCTAGCCATGATTGGCTGAGATAACCTCTACTTCCACACAATCCCGGATCCGGGAGCACCCCCATCAGTAAAAAAGCTGACTAGCATAGCCTAGCATAGCGTCACAAGTAAATACTAGCATCTAAATATCATTAAATCACAAGTGTAAGACACCAGATGAAAGATACACATCTTGTGAATCCAGCCATCATTTCTGATTTTTAAAATGTTTTACAGGGAAGACACAATATGTAAATCTATTAGCTAACCACGTTAGCAAAAGACACCACTTTTTTTACTCCACCATTTTTTTACTGCATCAGTAGCTATCACAAATTCGACCAAATAAAGATATAAATAGCCACTAACCAAGAAACAACTTCATCAGATGACAGTCTGATAACATATTTATTGTATAGCATATGTTTTGTTAGAAACATTTGCATATTTCAGGTATAAATCATAGTTTACCATTGCAGCCACCATCACAACTCTCACCAAAGCGACTAGAATAACTACAGAGAGCAACGTGAATTACCTAAATACTCATCATAAAACATTTCTGAAAAATACACAGCGTACAGCAAATGAAAGACAAACATCTTGTGAATCCAGCCAATATTTCAGATTTTTTAAGTGTTTTACAGCGAAAACACAATATAGCATTATATTAGCTTACCACAATAGCAAACCACACAACAGCATTGATTCAAGCCAAAAATAGCGATAACGTATAACCCAGCAAAAGATATTAATTTTTTCACTGACCTGCTCAGAATTCTTCAGATGACAGTCCTATAACATCATATTACACAATACATATAGAGTTTGTTCGAAAATGTGCATATTTAGCGGCACAAATCGTGGTTATACAATGAGAAAAGTAGCCAAGCTGCAAAGAAAATGTCAGGAGAAATCTTGGGAAAGGCACCTATTCTAATCGATAACTAATCATAAACTTGACTAAAAAATACAGGTTGGACAGCAAATGAAAGATAAATTAGTTCTTAATGCAATCGCTGTATTAGATTTTTAAAATTTACGTTACTGCTACATACAGCGTGCGCTAAAGTGAGACCGCACCGAAATTCATTGCGGAATTATTGTTTAACATTTCTCAACATAAATACGAATTAACAGCATAAAGACTTCTTTCTATTTGACGAGCTTCCATCAGAATATTGGGCAAGGTGTCCTTTCTCCAGAACAATCGTCTTTTGGTTGAAAGATGTCCTCTTCTCCTGTAGATTTAGCAGCTAACGTTAGCTATGTACTGGAGAGGTGTCCAACTCGTGATAGCGCGTGACACAGTAATACCAGAAAATCGCAATAAACTGATATAAACTGCTATAAGTCGGTTTAAATTAACTACCTTATGATGTCTTTAACACCTATAACGAATAAAAACATGACCGGATATATCTAAGGCCTATAACGGAGCGTTCTAGAGCCACAGCCAGAGCTCCTTTCTGCGTCAGGGCGAAGTGAAAAAAGGCAAGACACTTTGTTCCGAGGTCTTTTATAACCTCTCAGTTCTGCCTAGCAACCCCATTTCAACTCTCACTATTCGCTGACACCCAGGGGAAGACGTATGCAGTGCATCTCAACCAATAGAACACAGGCAGATTTATAAACAGATCTCAGAACAGCTTGCAGATTTCTGCATTCTCACATCCTCATAGGAAAAATGCTCTAACTCGAGTTCTGTTTCACTCACAGATATAATTCAAACGGTTTTAGAAACTAGAGAGTGTTTTCTATCCAATAGTAATAATAATATGCATATTGTACGAGCAAGAATTGAGTACGAGGCAGTTTAATTTGGGAACGAAATTATTACAAAGTCCAAACAGCACCCCCTATTGAGTAGAGGATAATGGATGAGTTCGGATTGGGCTGCCATGTAGCAGGATTCTGTCTATAACATAAACTCAGTGTGTGTACGTAATCCTTTCTGACCCAGCTTTTTTTTTAAAGATATCACGAAGAACTGCAAAAGTGTTGCTAAAGCTCTCAACTTTCTGGGGGACCGAGTTTTGAAATCAGTAGAATGCCTGGTGGAAGTAGAGTCTGATAGCTAACAGGCGCTTGATTGCAAATGCGGAGGGAGTCGAAAAGAGAACACAGAAGGCTGTTGTTTAAAACACCTGTCTTGGGATGACATCTTCAAACTAACGGCAACCATGGCAACCATGACAGAGAGGGAGAAGTGTTTAACAATGTGTATAGGTAAGAGAGTCTGGCTAACTACATTTTCAGATATTATTTCTAATTTTGTCAGAAAGTCGTTTCCATTGCAAGTTAGTGTACTGTTAGCTAGCTGTCTAATGTTAGCTGGCTGGCTCGCTAGCTAACGTTACATGTATGATCTGTGTAGTAATATTATTCGTATCTCAGAGCGAGTTGCATTACTAGTTATAGCCTAATGTTAGCTAGCTAGCTAACGTTGAACCTAGTTGATGGTTAGCTTCAGCTACCTGAAGATTCATGCAGGATCGTACCATTATGAGCTGGGATTATGGTTCATTGCTTAGCTACCTAGCTAGCTACATGTCTAAACAAAAGACTCCACTATGCAAGTAACCATTTCACTGTACCTTTTACACCTTCTGTATCCTGTGCATGTGACATATAAACATATATTTTATTTTATATTTGTGTTTACCAGAGACAGTAATGTGAAGAACAACATGACCTGCAAGTCAAATTAGGTTAGGCCAACGAGACAGTGTCCAAGTTCTACAATTCTCCGGTAAAATGCCATGCTTTTATTTCGTCACACTTACAACCATAAGCTATTTTCTGTAATTAGCTTGCCAATAACTTGTAAACAATGATCTTGTTGCGAGTTTATGTTCCTGTAATAATGAATACAAATTAGCTAAAGTTAAGACGTTGTCAGATATATGATATGGTCATTATTTGAGCTGGCTAGCCCGCTAACTTAACGTTAGCTAGCTAGCTAACAGTTTAGAAACGAATAAAAACATTGTTTAGAAAGTTGCTTTTAGTTCCCTGGTTTGCTAGTTTGAAATATACACAGATGTAAACGGATGGGTTTATTGGTGTTAAAATACTACACCAGTTATGCTATTTTGGACCACCAGGCTGCTGATGTCATGCAGCCTGCAATTTTTGTGTATGTACTTTTTCATAACGACAATGATAAGTTTGATGTCAGACGACAATAGAATGTTCATGATGTCCCTGCGACAACTGTCTACAGACATGTCGATAGACGTAGCATAAACCAGCCTTAATTCTTGAAATCTTTGGTTGTTTAGTACACTACCTTACTCACTGTTTAGCACATGGTGGAACATGTGAATACTTAAAGAGATGGGTGAGACTAAGGCATAAGAGGGTGTGAACGATGCTGAATGGGTGTAGACAAAGAAGAGCTCTCCAGTAGGTTTACCAAAAATTCAAGGGACATTTTCTCAATAGTGGGGTAAGAAGTTTCAAATTTCAATTAAACTTTCAAAGCAGAATTACTTTCCCATTGTTCGTCAACTGTACTGTATGATATACCGTTTTGTAGCTCTCAGTCTCTACTTTTATCCAATGTAAAAAACACAATTTCAAATGTTGCTACATAAGACCAAATCGAGCCGGTCGGTCACATATTTGAATATAAAATTCATAACAAATGAATAATATTACAGCAAAGTGGTAGCTCTCCCAACATTAGGCCATGCATAGGCACTTGAGAAAGTCATACTCTTGCGAAAGCCTCATTAAAGCTACAAAAGTGTCTTTAATCAACCTTAACATGTGATGACAACCTTAACATGTGTCGCTCCATTACCCTTTGGGGAGCGTGCTCCCACGCTTCTCTAGCCTGTACAAGTTGTTCACGTATACACGCCTCTCTGACAGCCTTACGGGCATCACCCCACTTCCGACACCAATGTAGCAAGTTCAGAGGAGAGGTAGCCTTGACTGGGCCTCGAACCCAATGACTGACAAATCAACACCTTAACCGTTAAGCCAAGAGGTCCGTACCTCTTGACGAGGTCGCTTGTTGGTTTAAGGTTGCTACAATATTGTATGACACTTGTGTAAAACTGACCTACAGCAAGCGTCCAGAATTCCGCATGAGCCACAAAGGGACCCACCTCGGCCTGAAGTTTCCTCTACCTTAGTCCACCAACTCTCCAATACGGGACAAGACCTACGGGAACAACAGCAGCAGGACTCCATCCGGGCTGAAGTTATCAGTTGGAGAACCAAAGGTCAGAACCCACCTCATTGGCAGATGAAACATCCCAGGCCAGCAGAGAACGCACTCTGGCACAAATTCCACAGACTATTGTCTACTCTGCCAACAGATCTACCACCCTGCCTCAAAGTCAATCGTCTATCAGGTCATTGTGCCTCAGTTCTTGCTGGAAGATGTACTCCAACTCTTGTAATCCTTTGGCAGGCCATCTGTCAGCTGACAAGGTCTTGCAACGTGCTTACCAAGTCTGCTACTGGTCTTTCGTGCCGCATGACATATGAGAAAGGTGTAAGCAGTGCATCTCATGTGACACCTAAAAAAACTGAGAAAACACGATTTTCCACCACCATGCTAGAGTGGCTAATGCTACTTGCTCATTTTGCACACCAGCTTCAGCCAGAGGTAAACAACAGACTGCTGCAACCTGATTGGCTGAACACGGTGTGCAACATCAGGAAGTACCATTAGCCACTCTACTGTAGCATGGCGGTGGAAAATTGTGTTTTATTAAGACAAATCGCATATGTCCCCTGTTTTTTTTAGGCAGGCTGGGCCATCAAATCAAGTTAAGGAGGAAAATGACGCCTTTGCACCCTGAATGGAGGATATTATATACTTAAGCGGTCGCCGGGGATAGGAGTGTATGTATTTTTATTTTATTTTTTGTCCCACCCTTCAGCTTCCCTCAACCGCTCCCATCTATCTCTGAACACCATACATTTTTGATTAGCCATATATTTTTCAACTGTACTGTGATGCTTCACAAAATCCTGAACCTTTCTGTTCGCATAGTTCTACAGATTGTAATTTAAAGATAACATGTTTTGCTAAGAGTATTATTATATTATTGATTGATTGACTATGACTTTTCAAATCCCCCAGCATTTCTATTTGCAGAGCGAGCTCCAGGTAAGTATTGAATATAAATTCTTTGGCCATTCCTGAACCTGCGACCAAAAACATATAGGATAGGAGTGTATTACTGGCTGGGCACATTAAAGCAGGATGCCAAGATGACCAACGACGTAAGGAATAATATCGCCATCTGACGGCAGTAGGGCTACGTGAACGACGCTGTGCATATCTCCAACCACATAGCAACTGATAAAGTCAGAAAATGACAAGAGAGGTACTTGACTAGAACCTACAAGGAAAAAGAAAGCAGGGAAGACCTTAAACCAACTGGAGACACTCCACTCTACATGAATGGAGTAAAGTGGGGTTCTCCTGGCAAGAGACAAAAGCCCTCGTACAGAAGAGAGCGAAGTGGAGAGCCATGGTCAACGCCCTAGTATGCAGCTAAGGGTGGCAAGAGAATTGAATAAAGTGTCATAACTTGAAAATGACTTTGATGATTATATAACTATTACTGGGATAATTATACAGCATAACAGCAAACATGGTTATACATTCGTCAACAACTTAATTGAATGGAATGTTCACACTAAGCTAGGCCGGCGCCAAGCTGCATCGTCACATCCTCTCTAGCATGTTCCTCTGCCCCCTACTGTTTCTTATTCTACAGGGTGTATTCCTGCAGTCTTCCTCAGAGGTGCAGGTTAGAGATTACAGCTGTGTTAGGGAGGAGATCCTCAGCGGCCTGTCTTTGGCCTGCCTGTCTTCCTGGTTCACTGGGTTCTCTAGAGGAGCCGTAACTTGATGTATCAGACACACACGGTAGATATTTTGGCAGGCATCAGCACGTGGGGTGCAGACAATCACACACAGATGCCTCCTTAGGGTCTCACAGAAATATAGGTCAATATTGGCCAATATAGACTCACAAATACACACACACACACACACACACATACACACATAGTATATACTTTGTCAGGCTTTTGGTAGGTGTGGCAAGGTTAGATAGAACTCATGGTTTTTCCCATGCGAAGAATAGTTAGTTTTGTAGTGAGGTGTGTGTGTTCTTTGGCAGGTGTTGAAGAGCCAGAGACAGGTGTGGTGGGTCAGAGCTATGTCCTCCCCTCACTGGTTCTGAGATTTATGACAGGGTGTGTGTGTGTGTTATGGGTGGGTGTGTGTGTACTCCTGCCCTTCCTCATGTCAACTCATCGCACATCAACATGGTTCCCTAGAGTATGATTGTGCGTATGTGTGTGTCTTTGGTGTCATCAATGCCACTCACCAATGACAGTGCTGAAACACACACACACACTCGCATTTCAACCTAACCTCACCCAAATGCTTCATAGATTTAGAATGAGAGAAAATATCATGGTGAGGATTTCATTTCAACATGAGCTCACCGGGCAAAAACTGCTTGAATCAATATTGTTCCGCGTCATTTCAACCCAAACGTCTATGTGATGACGTTGAATCAACGTGGAAAACTGATTGGATTTTCAGTCTTTTTTGTCACCCAAATTGTACCCTAATTCCAATCATAAATCCAATCACATTTTTATTGATTTCACGTTGAATTCACATTCGTTGACAACTCAACCAAATTTATATCAAAACTGCACTTTGAACTGACGCCTTTGCCCAGTGGGAAGGCATTGTGTAAGTAAATCCTAAAATGCTTGCTGCCTAATCTCTTTTAAATAACATACTCTAACTAGAGGAGTGGTTCCCAAACGTTTTATAGTCCTGTACCCCTTCAAACATTCAACCTCCAGCTGCGTACCCCCTCTAGCACCAGGGTCAGCACACTCTCAAATGTTGTTTTTTGCCATCATTGTAAGCCTGCCACACACACTATACGATACATTTATTAAACATAAGAATGAGTGTGAGTTTTTGTCACAACCCGGCTCGTGGGAAGTGACAAAGAGCTCTTATAGGACCAGGGCACAAATAATAATATAATAATAATCAAACATGTAGCTCTTTATTTATCCATCTTACATAAAAAAACATATTTGTTCATCAAAAATGGTGAATAATTCATCACAGGTTAATGAGAAGGGTGTGCTTGAAAGGATGCACATAACTCTGCAATGTTGGGTTGTATTGGAGAGTCTCAGTCTTAAATCATTTTCCACACACAGTCTGTGCCTGTATTTAGTTTTCATGCTAGTGAGAGCTGAGAATCCACTCTCACATAGGTACATGGTTGCAAAGGGCATCAGTGTCTTAACAGCGTGATTTGCCAAGGCAAGAAACTCTGAGCGCAGCCCAGTCCAGAAATCATCTGCCAGTGGCTTTTGATTAAATTAAATTTTCACAGAACTGCTTGTTGCAATTTTGATGAGGCTCTCTTGTTCAGATATCGGTAAGTGGGCTGGAGGCAGGGCATGAAAGGGATAATGAATCCAGTTGTTTGTGTCGTCTGTTTCGAGAAAGTACCTGCGTAATTGAGCACCCAGCTCAATCAGGCGCTTCGCTATGTCACATTTGACATTGTCCGTACGCTTGAGTTCATTTGCACACAAAAAAATCATACAATAATGGACATCAACGTGGTTCCCTAGAGTATGATTGTGCGTATGTGTGTGTCTTTGGTGTCATCAATGCCACTCACCCATGACAGTGCTGAAACACACACACACACACACTCGCATTTCAACCTAACCTCACCCAAATGCTTCATAGATTTAGAATGAGAGAAAAGATCATAGTGGGGATTTCATTTCAACATGAGCCCACTGGGAAAAAAACGCTTGAATCGACATTGTTTCCACATCCTTTAACCCCAAAACATCTATGTGATTGTCACGATTGTTAGAATAAGTGGACCAAAGCGCAGCGTGATCTGGGTTCCACATCTTTTATTTACTAAGTGAAACTCACAGCAAAACAAAACAATAAATCTCAAACGAAACGTGAAGCTAACAATAGTTCTAACAGGCAACTATCCATAGTCAAGATCCCACAAAGCACAAAGACGAAATGGCTGCCTAAATACGATCCCCAATCAGAGACAACGGCAAACAGCTGCCTCTGATTGGGAACCATACCTGGCCAACATAGAAACGTGATCCCCTAGATGACCCACCCTAGTCACACCCCGACCTAACCAACATAGAGAATAAAAGCTCTCTATGGTCAGGACGTGACAGTGATGATGTTGAATTAACATGGAAAACTGATTGGATTTTTAAAAAGTCATCTGTGTTTTATTCACTCAAATTGTACCCTAAATCCATCTTAAATCCTATCACATTTTTATTGCTTTCACACTGACAACTCAACCAAATTTAAATCAAAACTGCACGTTGAACTGACGCCTGTGTGTTGTCCTTATTAATGCAGACAGAAAAGAGCTCCAATTTCTTAATCATAGCCTCAATTTTGTCCCGCATGTTGAATATAGTTCCGGAGAGTCCCTGTAATCCTAGATTCAGATCATTCAGGTGAGAAAAAAACATTACCCAGATAGGTCAGTCGTGTGAGAAACTTGTCATCATGCAAGTGATCAGACAAGTGAAAATTATGGTCAGTAAAGAAAACTTTAAGCTTGTCTCTCAATATAATATTGTATGTCAATACTTTGCCCCTTGATAACCAGCGCACTTCTGTATGTTGTTAAAGCATTACATGGTCGCTGCCCATATCATTGCATAATGCAGAAAATACATGAGAGTTCAGGGGCCTTGCTTTAACAAAGTTAACCATTTTCACTGTAGTGTCCAAAACGTCTTTCAAGGTGTCAAGCATTCCCTTGGCAGCAAGAGCCTCTCGGTGGATGCTGCAGTGTACCCAAGTGGCGTCGGGAGCAACTGCTTACACGCGCGTTACCACTCCACTATGTCTCCCTGTTAAGGCTTTTGCGCCATTAGTACAGATACCAACGCATCTTGACCACCAAAGTCCATTTGATGTCACAAAGCTGTCCAGTACTATAAAAATATCCTCTCATGTTGTCCTGGGTTCCAGTGGTTTGCAGAAGAGGAGTCTTCCTAAATTGACCCCCCCATAAATGTCTTCCTTAATTGACCCCACTTAAACATAACGGATATATACCAGGAGCTGTGCCAGGCCCTCCACGTCTGTTGACTCATCTAGCTGTAACGCATAGAAATCACTGGCTTGTATGCGAAGCAGTAATTGTTTCAAAACATCTCCAGCCATGTCACTGATGCGTTGTGAAACATTGTTGTTTGATGAAGGCATTGTCTGTATAGTTTTTTGGGCCTTTTCCCCCAGCATTGTCCCAGCCATATCCGTGGCAGCAGGAAGAATTAAGTCCTCCACAATAGTATGGTGCTTGCCTGTCCTAGCCACTCTGTAGCTCCCCATGTAAGACGCTTCTAGCCCCTTCTTATTAATTAATGGTATCTGTTGCTTGAATACATGTCTTACTACTCGAAAGTGGTCTTTATTCTCGCTCAAAAAACGGTTTTGTTCCAAATGTCTGTGCAAGAGTGAAGGTTTCCCGCGAGAGAGTAACGGTAAATGTGATTGGATGTTAATTATTTGACTGGGCTACCTGTATTTGACATTGTGTTGTTATTTCGCTGAACACTAGATGGTTTAATTTTATTTTTGGCAGTGAAACGAGGCTACTCAGGCGAGAAAAAAAACTCAATGTATAGCCCCGTTGGAAAATATAAACGTACTGTTTGAAAATGTGAAGAACCCCCCCCCCCCCCCCCAAAAAAACATTGTTTTAATTTATAATTTTAAAAAAATGACATTTTTATTTGGCGGCTTTTTGTTTGTTTACTATTCTTGTGGGGACTTCTGGTCCCCACAAGAATAGTTAAACATGTCCAAACTCACACAGCTCAATTAAAACGTAGAGAAATCTGTGAGTAATTTCTGCCTCTACAGTAATCATGCAGTAGATCTGTAGTGTAAGGAGAACGTCAGCCAGCCTTAGTCACCCAAGAGTGCACTTACCACACACACACACACACACACACACACACACACACACACACACACACACACACACACACACACACACACACACACACACACACACACACACACACACACACACACACACACAAACACACACACACACACACACACACACACACACACACACACACACACACACACACACACACACACACACACACACACATACACACCACCCAACAGAAACACATTAGCACTAACAGGCTAGCAATCATTAGCTAATCATGCTATTAGTAGACCATACAAGCCAGCAGGCACCCGTAGCTCTGCTACAGCTGCAACACAGTAATCATCTCTTATCAATAATTAGGATAAAGATCAATAATTAGGTCTCAGCTAGTCAGGGCCAGGGGCTGGATAGAGCTGTTATCAATGTTGATACTCCCCAGAGCATTCTGGATTGTTGGAGTACTGTACTGTAAAACCTAGGAATATAATTTCTCTTTTTGTTCCTAGAGTAGAACGCACACACGGTTCTATGGTTGTGTTATGGTTGTGTTGTGTTCATGTTTCAGAATGACGTGGGGGGGTTGAGGAGTCTGACTGGTGTGTTCCATCCCTGGACCTGAAGGAGTGGACACACACTTTGACGAGCTCCGTAAGACACATACATACACACACTGACACACACTCTGATGGGCCAGTGGAAAATCAAGTCATTAGATTACATTAAGATTTGATAAAATATAGTAAGTGAGTTTATTTAAGACAGCCTAATAGGGCTGAGGCAGTAAAGTGAGGTTAATATGAGAGTTTTGCTGTATCTGTAACGTTCGTCGTAATCCTCCTCGTCTGAGGAGGAGCAAGGATCGGACCAAAGCGCAGCGTGGTTTGAATACATACTTTAATTATTAAACGAAGACGAAAAAACACTTGACAAAATACAAAACAATAAACGAAGGGAACAAACGAACGAAACAGTACCGTATGGCGAACAAACACTGACACGGCAACAAACACCCACAAACCAAAAGTGAAACCCAGGCTGCCTAAGTATGATTCTCAATCAGGGACAACGATTGACAGCTGCCTCTGATTGAGAATCATACCAGGCCGAACACAAAAACCCCAACATAGAAAAACACACATAGAATGCCCACCCAGCTCACGTCCTGACCAACTAAACAAGACTGAACAAAGGAAATAAGGTCAGGAACGTGACAGTATCTGAATCTTACATTCTATTGAAACACATGACAGTCATTGGGACCCCAATAATAAATAAAGATCAGGAGGCAGATATTGTATTTTTGTCTGAGTCATGCATTTAATCAATAGAATGTAAGATTTACTCACGTTTTAGCAAAAAAGTGATGGGATATCCAGTTAGGATTGGGGTTGAATGCTTTTATGTATATGTTTCAGACCTAACAACTGGCTGTCCTGTACTACACTCTCAGAAAAAACAGTGCTAGGTGGTACTATTTGTCTCTGTATGTCACGCCCTGGCCTTAGTTATCTTTGTTTTCTGTAATATTTTGGTTAGGTCAGGGTGTGACAGGGGGGATGTTTGTGTATAGTTGTCTCGTCTGGGGTGGTTGTATGGTATAGGGGGTTTTGGTAGAGTGTATGGGTTTGTGTTGAGTGTAGGTGTCTAGGTAAGTCTATGGTTGCCTGAATGGTTCTCAATCAGAGACAGTTCATTGTTCATTGTCTCTGATTGGGAGCCATATTTTAGGCAGTCATAGACAGTAGGCTTTTGTGGGTAATTGTCTATGTGTAGTGTTTAGTGTCAGCACTATTTGTTTGAATAGCTTCACGGTCGTCTGTTTGTTGTTTTTGTTCGTTTGTTTCGTCTTCATAATAAAGAAGATGTCTTTCTATCACGCTGCGCCTTGGTCCACTCTGCCTCATTACGACGATCGTGACACTGTAGAGGAACCCTTTACATAAAAAAAAAATTAAGATCAGAATAAAGCTTTCTGGTTCCAAATAGCACATTTTAACAGGTTCTATTTGGAAACAAAATAGTTCCATCTGACTTGAAAAGGGTTCTATCTGGAGCCAACTTTCAAGGGGTTCTCCTACAGGGACAAATGTACATTTTTTTCTGAGAGTGTAGTATATACAGACTATTTATGGCTGGTCAACACACACACACGCGCACACACACACACACACACACACCCTCTCCAGAGGTCTCAGATGGACCAAAGAATTACAAGATACACTTGAAGACCCTAAGAGACAATTCTCCAGGACAGGTAACTATAAATCTCTTTGATGTCTTGTGGAAGTTCTGTCTCTGAGAATATTGAACTACGACCAGTACTCAAACAGGTGTAGCTATACACTTTGGTGTTATGACTCTCGTTCGCCGTTCTCTTCTTTTGTGTGTGTGAGAGAGAATACCATTGTGTGTGACCCTGCCACTGCTACTGAGAGTAACGTGACTGTTATAACACACATGCATAAACTCAAGGCCACATCTCACCTCGTTGTCTTTGACTTAACCATTAGGCTGCATTATATTTATAAATTATAGCATGTATTCACAATTCCTAAAAACAAACCCTGTATGCCATATGAGATGTGAACATGTTCATGTGTATGAGTCTGCACCACAGAGAGTACAGAGAAGGTACATAAACATGGTTTCAGACTTCACAGACGCACACAGTCAAAGGAAAATAGGAAACACAGGGATCAACAGCAGGAACAACATGTAATCAGAGCGGGAGGGAGAGAGCGAGAGAGGGAACGTTTCTCTCCTTCTGTCATCTATTTGTTTGCTAGTGTGTTTAGTTAGTGATTCGCGAGCGTCTAAGCATACAATTATTTATTTGTTTCCAGCAGGTCAGACAGTTGTTTAAAATGTGCTATGATGGTTGTGTGGGGTAGTTTACACTGAGCTCTGGTTGGTTTGGAGTTGCCAGCAGTACCCTGGGGCTATCAGATAAGAGGGGGTTGATGGATACAGCCAACACAACAGACATGTCCTTTTAACAGGCTGTTTGTTTGTGTGTGTTTGTTTTTTTTAAATATAGTTTTTTTTTGTATCCTAGCCATGCCTGAGACACCAAGGGCCGGATACTGGAAACAGATTAATTTACGGTAGACTCAGCGAGATGACGTAGATGCACAAAGTAAACAGTAGTGGGTCAATTCCTGGAACAACTAAGAGCGTTGAAGCGCGAGGTTAACTTCTCAGCTGTTTTGGTCCTGTATGTAATCACATTGTAGCAGCGTGGAGCACACTGGTACACATGCGCAGTGTGTGTCTGTGCGAGAGCAAAGTCTTGCATCGCACTCATAAAATCTCAAGTTTCAAAGTTTATTCGCCATGTCAATCTCAAGTTTCAAAGTTTATTCGCCATGTCAATCTCAATATCTGCTGTGCTGCTCCTGGCAGCATCTCACGCTACTCCAGGAGTAGGCTTAATCTGTGTCTGGGAACACAGACCTGTAACTTTTAGTCTGTGGATAAACAAGGGAGCACACTATATATACAAAGGTATGTGGACACCCCATCAAATTTGTGGATTCGGCTATTTCAGCCACAACCGTTGCTGACAGCTGTGTAAAATCGAGCAGACAGCCTTGCAATCTCCAAAGACAAATATTGGCAGTAGAATGGCCTTACTGAAGAGCTCAGTGGCTTTCAACGTGGCACCAACATAGGATGCCATCTTTCTAACAAGTCAGTTCGTCAAGTTTTAGCCCTGCTAGAGCTGCCCCGGTCAACTGTAAGTGCTGTTATTGTGAAGTGGAAACATCTAGGGGCAACAACGGCTCAGCCGCGAAGTGGTAAGCCACACAATCTCACAGAACAGGACCACAGAGTGCTGAAGTGCGTAGCGGGTAAAAACCGTCTGTCCTCGGTTGCAACACACTAACGACTTACAAACTGCTTCTGGAAGCAAAGTCAGCACAAGAACTGTTGGTCGGGAGCTTCATAAAATGGCCGAGCAGCCGAACACCAGCCTAAAATCACCATGTGCAATGCTAAGCGTTGGCTGGAGTGGTGTAAAGCTCGCCGCATTGAACTTTGGAGCTGTAGAAACGCCTTCTCTGAAGTGATAAATCACGCTTCACCATCTGGCAGTCCAACTGACGGATCTGGGTTTGGCGGATGCCAGGAGAACGCTATCTGCCCGAGTGCATAGTGCCACCTGTAAAGTTTGGTGGAGGAGGGAAAATGGTCTGGGGCTGTTTTTCATGGTTCGGGCTAGGCCCCTTAGTTCCTGTGAAGGGAAATCTTAGCGCTACAGCATACAATGACATTCTAGACGATTCTGTGCTTCCAACTTTGGGGCAACAGTTTGGGGAAGGCCACTTTCCTGTTTCATCATGACAATGCCCCCGCACAAGCGAGGTCCATATAGAAATGATTTGTCGAGATCGGTGTGGAAGAACTTGACTGGCCTGCACAGAGCCCTGTCCTCAACCCCATCGAACACCTTTGGAATGAATTGGAACGCCGACTGCGAGCCAGGCCTAATCGCCCAACATCTATGCCCGACCTCAGTAATGCGCTTGTAGCTGAACGGATGCAAGCCCCCACAGCAATGTTCAAACATCTAGTGGAAAGCCTTCCCAGAAGATTGGAGGCTGTTATAGCAGCAAAGGGGGGACCAACTACATTTTAATGCCCATGATTTTGGAATGAGATGTTCGACGAGCTGGTGTCCACATACTTTTGGTCATGTGGTGGCTGTCTAGCTATGAGTTTGCCCTGTACAGTGTTCGGTTAATGAGGCATGGTTAAAATCTGCTTTGTAATGACTAATGATTGCTTGATAAATAACCAGGGAAAACACACTTGTCTTGACTTTTATTACAATAACTGTTTTCAGGATCAGCTGCCAATATCAATATCATTATCTCTTTTCATTCCTCTGCTTTAAGGGAGTATAAGAAGGGGACTTAGAATTGGAGAAGAGACAAGGGGAGGGAGAAGAGGTACTGAGTGAGAAGAAGAGAGTGATTAGGGAGAGGGTGAATGAGGGAGGAAAGGATGGAAGGGCTTGAGGGAGGGAGTGAGGAGGGAGGGAGGGAGTGTCTGTCCTACGAAATAGATGAGCTTTATCTAGCCCTGACCTGTTGAGGATGTTAAGGAATAGTTTCAGTAGAATCTATCTGTTTAAGAGTCTTCTCAGTCAGCTAGCAGTAGTTTGGAGCCAGTCCTCAGGCCTAAGAATCCTGTCCTCAGTTTCCTCAATTCAAAATCAAATCAAGTATTAATTGAATAATTTAGAAACTTCACACATCTGAGGTTATTCAATCAGATACTGTAGGTGCTTTGCATTTCTTTATCACAGTCTAGACTCCATATCATAGCTACTGTTTCAAGTGTTGATGAATGTTGTATTCCTGCATAATGACATAAACATCTGTTGAGATTATCTGATCGTCAATACATCTTCTCTCTCTCTTGATCTCTCTCTCTCCCTCATTCTTTCTCTAAGAGAAAGATAAAACCATGAAGAACGGAATGAGTTTAACACATGTCCTGTCATGGTCTGGGTAGCATTACACTCAAACGTGATTAAGAAGAACATCCTCACTCACTCCCTGTGTGTGTGCGTGTGATAAAAGACAGATGTTAGGTTATCGGAAAGACCTATCCTCCCTTAATAAACTGATTCAAAACATCTAGCGTTAAAGACAGAAAATATTTTTGCATCTGACTCCAGTTCTCGATCAGCAATAATATATAAATAAACGTGTCCTTTTAAACATGTCCTTTAAAAGAGCACTGTGTTGAATGTACCGCTCTACAAAGATGCTTAAACAGACAAGCAATGTGCTGGAATTGTAACCACTTAGGGAGGTCATGTCATGATGATGTCATTCTGAGGTCATGATGAAGCCATGAGGAGATTGACATTGGAGCAGGTCAGAGGTCATCAGTGGTGTGTGATTGTGTTAGTGTGTGTGTGTGTGTGTGGTAGTGGTAGTGAGTGAAATGTTGTCAGCTGGTGACAGGGGATAGGAAGTGGGGGTGAGAAGCATGTGCTCTCCACTTATGAGTGTGTGTGTGTGTAATTGGCGTGTGCCAGTGGGCCTTCACCCAGTGGTGCTCAGGGTCGGATTGGATAGGTCTAGATTCTCTCTCTTCCTACGTCCTGTCTCTCTCTCTCTTCTCCATCTGTTATCTTTCTGCATCACTATCCCTCTATGTCCCTCTTTGTCTCTATCAGAGAGAAAAAACGATGATTCTTACAGACTTATTGCATCATTTTCCGTCACTCTAACCCTTTTGCAGTTCTCCTGCAAAAGGACGATCAAATAAAGATCCTACATCTATTGGCCTACTGTATGAGACAAAAGATACACCCCAATAATCGTAGTGCCGATTGCTCGGAATTCTCTCTCTCTCTGCTTGACTGACTGTAATTAAAAACTACAACCATTAGGGCTGACACAGGATACAGCAATGGTTAAAACTGATTCATTTGGGGAATGTAGAAAACGGACATACGCTCTCCTTCTCCTTCCCCTTTCTCCTCTCCCAATTTCCTCCCCTCTACTTCTCCCCTTACCATATCTGTATTCCTCTCTCTCCCCTTCTCTGTAAGTGAATTGAGATGGTTGATAAGCTGTGAAAAATATGCACTGAGTTTAGTGTGGTGAGGTCTAAGGACCACAGGCAGCGCTCCACAACCAGCTACAGTGAGGTACCTAGAGGGGAAACAGCCACATGGTAGGGCTGATAAAGATCAGAATGTAGACAGTTAGAAAATATAGTGGGGAGAAAGGGAGGAAGAATAGAGATAAATAGAGAGAGAGAGAGAAAACATCAGTGGAGTCTGATATGTGGTTAACCTGTCTAGCCCAGGCGTTCCGCTAGCGGAACTCCTCCCACATTCCGAAATTCAAAAAATATTTTTTAGAAATATTTAACTTTCACACATTAACTTCTTGCGACTACAGGGGGTGCTGTTCCGAATTAGCATTTTGTCGTCTCCAAATTAAACTGCCTAGTACTCAATTCTTGCTCGTACAATATGCATATTATTAATTCTATTGGAAAGAAAACACTTTCTAGTTTCATACAAAGTTGGAATGATGTCTGTGGGTGACCCAGAACTCTTTCTACAGCGAAATCCATGACAGACAGTGAAAGGTCTGAGAGCGAAGCTCTGGTTTCAGATCAGTTTTTAAGGTCTCTGTCTATCCTATGGAACGACACGAACTGCACCCGCCTTCCCCTGGATGTCAGTAACCAATGAGAAGTGGAATGGGCCTTCTCCGTAGCTCTCAGAGGTTATAAAAGACCAAGGAGTGAGAGTAGCCCCCCTTTCGACGCTCGCCCTTACGCAGGAAGGGACCTCCGGACGCCATTTTCACAGGCTCGGTTATCAACTTGAAATGTATCCGTCTGTAATTTAATTCGATATAGGACTTAGAAACATCATAAGGTAGTTAATTTAAACCGTTTTATAGGAAATTATATCCGTTTAGTGCGATTTTGAGGAATTTCTTTGTTGTGCACTCTGAAACTTTGGACACGTTTTTGGGTCCCGTTCGATCGTTAGTGGATATTTCGAAGGACAGAGGACATCTATCGACCAAAAGACGTTTATAACATAGAAAGGATACATTGCCCAAGAATATGATGGAAGAACAGCTCATAGTAAGCAATATTTAATATGATAAATTGTTGTTCTGTCGAAATATTTTAAACGCATATTTCGCCATTTTGTTTGGTGTAGCTTCACTTGGCGAACCCTGTATTGAAAAGTAAGGATAATTTTACAAATGTAAATCAGCGGTTGCATTAAGAACTAATTTGTCTTTCGATTCCTGTCAACCCTGTATTTTTTAGTCAAGTATATGATTAGCTTTCAATTAAACTAGATCACTCTGATAGATGACGTCAGACATATTGAGGCTTGATTTCCTAGTATTTTTATTGTGTAACCACGGTTTTGTATGGCTAAATATGCACCTTTTCGAACAAACTGTATATGTATGTTGTAAAATGATGTTACAGGAGTGTCATCGGAAGAATTCTGAGAAGGTTAGTGAAAAAATTAATATCTTTTGGCGATGTTGACGTTATAGCGCTCTTTGGCTGGAATCGATGCTCTGGTAACGTTTGCACATGTAGTATGCTAACTTATCGATTTATTGTGTTTTCGCTGAAAAACGCTTAGAAAATCTGAAATATGGTCTGAAATCACAAGAACTGGGTCTTTCCATTGCTATGCTTTGTCTATTTTTATGAAATGTTTTATGATGAGTAAATTGGTCATACACGTTGCTCTATCTAGTAATTCTAGTCGATTTGTGATGGTCGGTGCAATTGTAAACTGTGATTTCTACCTGAAATATGCACTTTTTTCTAACAAAAACTATCCTATACCATGAATATGTTATCAGACTGTCATCTGATGGTTTTTTTTATAGGTTATTGGCTATCAATATCTTAGTTGAGCCGAATTGGTGATAGCACCTGAAGGAGTAAGAAACTGATGGAGTTAGAATAGTGGTGTATTTTGCTAACGTGTTTAGCTAATAGATTTACATATTTTGTCTTCCCTGTAAAACATTTTAAAAATCTGAAATGGTGGCTTTATTCACAAGATCTGTATCTTTCATCTGGTGTCTTGGACTTGTGATTTAATGATATTTAGATGCTACTATCTACTTGTGAAGCTATGCTAGCTATGCTAATCAGTGTGTGGGGGGTGGGGGGTGATCCCGGATACGGGGTTGAGGTTCGGTAAAGGTTAACAAGTCCAATACAGCAAATGAAAGATACACATCTTGTGAATCCAGTCAACATGTCCGATTTTTTAAATGTTTTACAGTGAAAACAGCACGTATATTTATGTTAGCTCACCACCAAATACAAAGAAGGACAGACATTTTTCACAGCACAGGTAGCATGCACAAAGCCAACCTAACTAACCAAGAACCAACCAAACTAACCAACAAACAACTTCATCAGATGACAGTCTTATAACATGTTACACAATAAATCTATGTTTTGTTCGAAAAATGTGCATATTTGAGGTATAAATCAGTTTTACATTGCAGCTACCATCACAGCTACCGTCAAAAATAGCACCGAAGCAGCCAGAGCAATTATAGAGACCAATGTGGAATAACTAAATACTCATCATAAAACATTTCTGAAAAATACACAGCATACAGCAAATGAAAGACACAGATCTTGTGAATCCAGACAATATTTCAGATTTTCTAAGTGTTTTACAACGAAAACACAATATAGCGTTATATTAGCTTAGCACAATAGCAAACATTACAACAGCATTGATTCAAGCCAAACATAGCAATAACGTATAAACCACCAAAATATATTAATTTTTTCACTAACCTTCTCAGAATTCTTCAGATGACAGTCCTATAACATCATATTACACAATGCATATAGAGTTTGTTCGAAAATGTGCATATTTAGCGGCACAAATTGTGCTTATACAATGAGAATAGTGTCCATAACGTCAAGCAATCTGTCCGGCGCCATCTTGGAAAGACACCTATTCTTATCGAAAACTATTCATAAACTTGACTAAAAAAATACAGGTTGGACAGCAATTGAAAGACAAATTAGTTCTTAATGCAATCGCTGGGTTAAATTTTTAAAATTAACGTAACTGCGCAATACACCGTGCGATAAAGCAAGGCTACACTGCAAGAAATGGCGTCTCATGCATTTTACTTTTTTCAACAGAACAATGAATTAACAGCATAAAGACTGCTTACTATTAGCTGAGCTTCCATCAGAATCTTGGGCAAGGTGTCCTTTCTTCAAAACAATCGTCTTTTGGCTGAAAGATGTCCTCTTGTCCTGTCGAATTAGCCGCTAACGTTAGCCACCCACTGGAGAGGTGCCCAACTAGTGGAAGCGCGTCACAAAGAAATCCAGGAAAATCGCAATAAACTGCTATAAACTGCTATAAGTCGGTTTAAATTAACTACCTTATGATGTCTTTAACACCTATAACGAATAAAAACATGACCGGAGATATAGAACTACTAAAACGAAAGCGTTTGCAGGACGTCATTGTGATGTCTTCTTGCGCCAGGCGCACCGTTGAAAAGGACGGTACTTCCTGTTCCACGGTCTTATATAAGGTCCCAGATTGCGCAATCCACTCCATGCAAATTCTCACCGCTTACTGACATCTAGAGGAAGGCGTATGCAGTGGATGTAGCCCCATAGCTTGCATGAGGACTTATAAACTGACCCTAGAACAGGGATCTCGATTTCTGAAATCTCACTCCCTGACAGGAAATGTGCTGCAGAATGAGTTCTGTTTCACTCAGAGAAATAATTCAAACGGTTTTAGAAACTAGAGAGTGTTTTCTATCCAATAGTAATAATAATATGCATATTGTACGAGCAAGAATTGAGTACGAGGCCGTTTAAATTGGGAACGATTTTCCCCCAGAGTGTAAATAGCGCCCCCTATCATCATCAGGTTTTAAACAGCTTGGAAAATTCCAGAAAATGATGTCATGGCTATAGAAGCTTCTGATAGGCTAATTGACATAATTTGAGTCAATTGGAGGTGTACCTGTGGATGTATTTCAAGACCTACCTTCAAACTCAGTGCCTCTTTGCTTGACATCATGGGAAAATCTAAAGAAATCAGCAAAGACCTCAGAACAAAAATTGTAGACCTGGTTCATCCTTGGGAGCAATTTCCAAACACCTGAAGGTACCACGTTCATCTGTACAAACAATAGTATGCAAGTATAAACACCATGGGACCAAGCAGCCATCATACGGCTCAGGAAGGAGACGCGTTCTGTCTCCTAGAGATTATTGTACTTTTTTGCGAAAAGTGCAAATCAATCCCAGATCAACAGCAAAGGATATTATGAAGATGTTGGAGGAAGCAGGTACAAAAGTATTTATATCCACAGTAAAACGAGTCCTATATCGACATAACCTGAAAGGCCGCTCAGCAAGGAAGAAGACACTGCTCCAAAACCGCAATAAAAAAGCCAGACTACGGTTTGCAACTGCACATGGGGACAAAGATCGTACTTTTTGGAGAAATGACCTCTGGTCTGATGAAACAAAAATAGAACTGTTTGGCCATAATGACCATCAGTATGTTTGGAGGAAAAAGGGGGAGGCTTGCAAGCTGAAGAACACCATCCCAACCATGAAGCATGGGGGTGGCAGCATCATGTTGTGGGGTGATTTGCTGCAGGAGGGACTGGTGCGCTTCACAAAATAGATGGAAACATGAGGTAGGAAAAGTATATGGATATATTGAAGCAACATCTCAAGACACCAGTCAAGAAGTTAAAGTTTGGTCGCAAATTGGTCTTCTAAATGGACAATGACCCCAAGCATACTTCCAAAGTTGTGGCAAAATGGTTTAAGGACAACAAAGTCAAGGTATTGGATAAAGCCCTGACCTCAATCCCATAGAAAATTTGTGGGCAGAACTGAAAAAGCGTGTGCGAGCAAGGAGGCCTACAAACCTGACTCAGTTACACCAGCTCTGTCAGGAGGAATGGGCCAAAATTCACCCAACTTATTATGGGAAGCTTGTGGAAGGCTACCCAAACATTTGACCCAAGTGAAACAATTTAAAGCCAATGCTACCAAATACTAATTGAGTGTATGTAAACTTCTGACCCACTGGGAATGTGATGAAAGGAATAAAAGCTGAAATAAATAATTCTCTCTACTATTATTCTGACATTTCACATTCTTAAAATAAAGTGGTGAGCCTAACTGACCTAAGACAGAGAATTTTTACTAGGATTAAATGTCAGGAAATGTGAAACTGAATTTAAATGTATTTGGTTAAGGTGTATTTAATTTTCCGACATCAACTGTATATCTTTCCCCTTGCATCTGTGTCTGGTGTTAGTGTGTTACTGGCTAGCTAGGTCTTCACCCAGCATGGAACATAAGAGGGTGAAGGGTCATTCAAAACTCTGACACAGTTGTCAAGTCAAGACATCTGTCAATGCTGCTGTGAACTCCATCACCAAGAGATGCCAAATGGGATATATATATACAGTGCATTTAGAAAGTATTCAGACCTGTTCACTTTTTTCCACTCCTGTGTTGTCTTGGCTGTGTGCTAATGGTCAATGTCCAGCTGGAAGCTGAACCTTCACCCCAGTCTCAGGCCCTTAGTGCTCGGAAGCAGGTTTTCATCAATGATCTCTCTGTACTTTGCTTTTGTTCAACTTCCCCTCGATCCTGACTAGTCTCCCAGTCCTTGCAGCTGAAAAACATCCCCACAGCATAATGCTGTCACCGCCATGCTTCACTGTAGGAAAGGTATTGACCAGGTGATGAGCAGTGCCTGGTTTCCATTAGACGTGACGCTTGGCATTCATGCCAAATACTTAAATCTTGGGTTCATTAGACCAGATAATCTTGTTTCTCATGGCCTGAGAGTCCTTTAGGTGCCTTTTGGCAAACTCCAAGCAGGCTGTCATGTGAGGAATGGCTTCCGTCTGGCCACTCTACTATAAAGGCCAGATTGGTGGAGCGCTACAGAGATGGCTGTCCTTCTGGAAGGTTTTCCCATCTCCACAGAGGAACTCTGGAGCTCTGTCAGACTGACCATCGAGTTCTTGGTCATCTCCCTGATCAAGGCCCTTCTCCCCCGATTGCTCAGTTTGGCAGGGCGGCCAGCTCTAGGAAGTGCCTTGGTGATTCCAAATTTCTTCTATTTAAGAATGATGGAGGCCAATGTGTTCTTGGGTACCTTCAATTTTGCAGAAATGTTTTGGTACCCTTCCCCAGATCTGTGCCTCGACACAATCCTGTCTCAGTGCTCTACAGACAATTTCTTCGACATGACTTGGTTTTTGCTCTGACATGCACAGTCAAATGTGGGACCTTATATAGACAGATGTGTAACTTTCCAAATGATGTCCAATCAATTGAATTGACCACAGGTGGACTCCAATCAAGTGGTAGAAACATCTCAAGGATGATAAATGAAAACAGGATGCACCTGAGCTCAATTTCCAGTCTCATAGCAAAGGGCCTGAATACTTATGTGAATAAGGTATTTCTGTTTTTTATTTGCAATACATTTGCAAAAATTTCTATCAAATGTTTTTGCTTTGTCGTTATGTGGTATTATGTATAGATTGATGAGGTGGAAAATAATTGTATCCATTTTAGAATAAAGCTGTAACGTAACAAAATGTAACCCGTTTCAGGAAACTTGTCATATGTCGCAAATCACAACTTCAAAGGAGAGCCGTTTGAACGTAAAAAATATATTCTTATCAAAATGTGTTCTTTGGCAGAAATGCCTTCTCGAACATATGAATTTTCATTTGACTTAATAACAAACTATGATGCCATCTATAAATACGAATAAAGTTGTTAAATTACGAGCCTAGGTGGTTTAGCCAAAGAAAAAGTCAGGAACATTCCCGCTAGCCATGATTGGCTGAGATAATGAGTGGGCTGGACATGCCGAGAGATGAGTTTGGATTGGTCTGCAGTGTAGCATCTTGTGTCTATAAGATAAGCTGCTCGTTATACATAGATAATCCTTTCTACTGCAGTTTTTTCAAAAGATATAATGTTAGCCATGGAGAACTGCAAATATGTTGCTACTGCTCTCAATAACATTGCTGCCCTTAATTTATCAGGTGCTATCGACAAAAGTCAGTGGGAAAAAGTTGTGATGGACTACTTTCTGGAGGACAATCGTGCCATGCTGACTCTCTGACTCTGAAAATGAATCAGACGATGAGGAAATCCCTGATTTAGGTAAATGTTTTTCATTGAAGAAGACATTGTAGAGTCTTCTGATGACAGTGATGGGGAGGAAACGACAATCAACAGTGTTGTTTTCGCGGTAGAAGTTGACCGAGTTTTGAAATCGGTGGAATGTCTGTGCAAACTAAACGGAAATGACACAGGACGTCTTATTTAAGGAAATAGGTTTCAGTCTGCCGAGAAGCTTTCATCCATGTAACGGGTAAGAGTCAAGCTGCAGTTTCAGATTCTACTTTCTAATTTTGTCAGAAAGTTGTTTTCATTACTCGTTAATTTCTTCTTAATAGGGGGGCGCTGTTTTCACTTTGGAAAAAATCGGGCCCAAATTAAACGGCCTCATACTCTGTTCTAGATCATACAATATGCATATTATTATTACTATTGGATAGAAAACACTCTGAAGTTTCTAAAACTGTTTGAATTATATCTGTGAGTAAAACAGAACTCATTTGGCAGCAAACTTCCATACAGGAAGTGAAAATTCTGAAAATGAGGCTCTGTGTCAGGGCCTGCCTATTCAACTGGCTTATATTTATGGATCTGTATGCACTTCATACGCCTTCCACTAGATGTCAACAGGCAGTAGAAGGTTGAATGGGGTGTCTAGCTTGATGTGAGGCCGAATAAGAGCTTTTGGAGTGACAGGGCCGCTCTTTTGTCAGTTTTCAACGCCGCAGAGGGGAACTCCACATTGTCTTCTGAAATGCGTTACGTATACACGGCGAAATGCTCCGGCTCTGATTTTATTGGATATATATGAGAAAAACATCATAAAGTAGGATTTTCAACCGAGTTTGACCAGTTTATTCGACGTTTACTGGGAATTTTGGAATTTTTCGTTCCAGGCGCCAAGAGTTGATGGGCATGTTCTGTGCTAGCAGAAGTTGCTAATTCGACAGAAGGAATGGACATTCTAAAACCAAACAACGATTTATTCTGGAACTAGGACTCCTTGCACAACATTCTGATGGAAGATCAACAAAGGTAAGAGAATATTTATGATGTTATTTCGTATTTTTGTGGTAAATGTTGGCTCCAACAAGGCGGAGAATATGTGAGCGCTGTCTCACAATACTGCATGCTGTATGTTGTACTAAAGTTTTTTTTTTTAATCTAACACAGCGGTTGCATTAAGAACCAGTGTATCTTTCATTTGCTGTACAACATGTATTTTTTAGTAAAGTTTATGATGAGTTCTTTGGTTAGATTAGGTGACTGTCCAAAATATCTCCGGACATTTTGGCGTATTGTGGCTACGTATTCACAATGTATAACCAGGATTTGTACCTCTAAATATGCACATTTTCGAACAAAACATAAATGTATTGTATAACATGATGTTATAAGAATGTCATCTGATGAAGTTGTCCAAAGGTTAGTGATTAATTTTATCTCTATTTCTGGGTTTTGTGAAAGCTATTTTGGCGGTGAATAAATGGCGTTGTGTGTTTGGCTATTGTGGTGAGCTAATAGAAATATATATTGTGTTTTCGCTGTAAAACACTTAAAAAATCGGAAATATTGGCTGGATTCACAAGATGTTTATCTTTCATTTGCTGTACACCATGTATTTTTCATAAATGTTTTATGATGAGTATTTATGTATTTCACGTTGCTCTCTGTAATTATTCTGGCTGCTTTGGTGCTATTTGTGATGGTGGCTGCAATGTAAAACTACAATTTATACCTCAAATATGCACATTTTCGAACAAAACATAAATGTATTGTATAACATGATGTTATAAGACTGTCATCTGATGAAGTTGTTCAAGGTTAGTGATTAATTTTATCTCTATTTGTGGGTTTTGTGAAAGCTACCTATGCGGTGGAAACATGGTGAAAACATGGCGTTGTGTGTTTGGCTCTTGTGGTGAGCTAATATAAATACATATTGTGTTTCGCTGTAAAACATTAAAAAAATCGGCAATGATGGCTGGATTTACAAGATGTTTATCTTTCATTTGCTGTATTGGACTTGTGATTTCATGAAATTATATTATATGATATTCCCTGTCGCGTTAGGCTAGGCTATGCTAGTCAGCTTTTTTGATGAGGTGGATCCCGGATCCGGGAGAGAGAAGCGGTAGAGGTTTTAAGCTGTTGTTAGCTAGCTAGCGGAAGTTAGACGGCTGGCTTGCTAGCTAACATTGAACCTATTTGTTTAACTTTAGCGAGCTATGACAATCAGTTTGTATTGCTAGTACCTCATAGCTTGGGATTATAGTTAATTGTTTAGCTAGCTAGTTAACGTTAATGTTACATGTCTAAAATAAATACCCCACGTTAAAGCTTGCTGTTAGCTAGCTAACACTATCTGAGGTTAGATGGTTGGCTTCATGAAATAGTACCCGCTGGCCTTCTAGTCAGAGTTGCAAAGAAAAAGCCATATCTCAGACTGGCCAATAAAAAGAAACGATTAAGATGGGCAAAAGAACACACACTGGACAGAGGAACTATGCCTAGAAGGCCAGCATCCCGGAGTCGCCTCTTCACTGTTGACGTTGAGACTGGTGTTTTGCGGGTACAATTTAATAAAGCTGCCAGTTGAGGACTTGTGAGGCATCTGTTTCTCAAACTAGACACTCTAATGTACTTGTCCTCTTGCTCAGTTGTGCACCGGGGCCTCCCACTCCTCTTTCTATTCTGGTTAGAGCCAGTTTGCACTGTTCTGTGAAGGGAGTAGTACACAGCGTTGTATGAGATCACAGTTTCTTGGCAATTTCTCGCATGGAATAGCCTTCATTTCTCAGAACAAGAATAGACTGACAAGTTTCGGAAAAAAAGTTATTTGTTTCTGGCTATGTTGAGCCTGTAATCAAACCCACAAATGCTGATGCTCCAGATACTCAACTAGTCTAAAGAAGGCCATTTTTATTGCCTCTTTAACCTTTACTTCATACCCATCCCGGATCCCGGAGCATCCTCATCAAAAAAGCTGACTAGCATAGCCTAGCCTAACGGGACAGGGATATCATATAATATAATTTCATGAAATCACAAGTCCAATACAGCAAATGAAAGATAAACATCTTGTGAATCCAGCCAATATTTCAGATTTTAAGTGTTTTACAGCGAAAACACAATATAGAATTATATTAGCTCATCACAATAGCCAAACACACAAAGCTATTTATCCACCGCCAGCATAGATTTCACAAAAACAGCAATATAGATAAAATTAATCACTAACCTTTGGACAACTTCATCAGATGACAGTCTTATAACATCATGTTATACAATACATTTATGTTTTGTTCGAAAATGTGCATATTTAGAGCTGCAAACCGTGGTTATACATTGTGAATATGTAGCAACAATTCACCAAAATCTCTGGAGATATTTTGGACAGTCACCTAATCTAATCAAAGAACTCATCATAAACTTTACTAAAAAATACATGTTGTACAGCAAATGAAAGATACACTGGTTCTTAATGCAACCGCTGTGTTAGATAAAAAAAAATAACTTTACTACAACATACAAAATGCATTATTGTGAGACAGTGCTCACATATTCTCCGCCCTGTTGGATTCTACATATTCCACAGAAATACGAAATAACATCATAAATTGTGTCTTACTTTTGCTGAGGTTCCATCAGAATGTTGTGCAAGGAGTCCTTGGTCCAGAATAAATCGTTGTTTGGTTTTAGAATGTCCATTTCTTCTGTCGAATTAGCAACCTTGGCTAGCCATGTGGCGCGAACATGCCCATCTTCTCTTGGCGCAAAGAACGGACAATTCCAAAAGTCCCAATAAACGTTGAATAAACTGATCAAACTCGGTTGAAAAATCCTACTTTATGATGTTTTTCTCATATGTATCAAATAAAATCAGAGCCGGAGATATTCGCCGTGTATACCGAACGCTTTTCAGAAGACAATGTGGAGCTCCTTCGCGCGCCGTGGAAAACTGACAAAATGGCTGACCTGTCACTCCAAAAGCTCTTATTCGGCCTCAGATCAAGCTAGACACCCCATTCAACCTTCCACTGCCTGTTGACATCTAGTGGAAGGCGTATGAAGTGCAGACATATCGATAAATAAAAGCCAGTTGAATAGGCAGGCCCTGACACAGAGCCTCGTTTTCAGATTTTTCACTTCCTGTATGGAAGTTTGCTGCCAAATGAGTTCTGTTTTCCTCACAGATATAATTCAAACAGTTTTAGAAACTTCAGAGTGTTTTCTATCCAATAGTAATAATAATATGCATATTGTATGATCTAGAACAGAGTACGAGGCCGTTTAATTTGGGCACAATTTTTTCCAAAGTGAAAACAGCGCCCCCCTATTGACAAGAAGTTAATCATTAGCCATTTACAACATAAACAATGTCTACACTGTATTTCTGATCAATTTGATGTTATTTTAATGGACAAAAAATATTGCTTTTCTTTCAGAAACAAGGACATTTCTAAGTGACCCCAAACTTTTGAACAGTAGTGTGTATATATATATTTTGGAGGCAGGCAAATACCTTTCACTGAGCTGTGTAAAGACAGACTTTGCGACAATTGCAACAATTAATTGTAATTTATCTTAAGTACATTTTAGGAATTCCATTTACTTTTGATACTTAAGTATTTTTAAAATCAAATACTTTTAGACTTTTACTCATGTAGTATTTTACTGGGTGACTTTTACATGAGTCATTTTCTATTAAGGTATCTTTACTTTTACTCAAGTATGACAATTTAGTACTTTTTCCACTACTGGATGTGGCTTGGGGTTATAACATTTCTTTCACATGACCCATCAATTTAGACAAGTGTGTCTGGGTAAGCGTCATCTAATATTTATAAAATATTTTTATCTGGACACTTTCTGTTTACCTGGAATTTTTCCTTATTGTAGGCTACTACTTTTACCACTTTTAGTCTTAATCTTAACAACACTACTCACTGTTTAGCACATGACCTCACATGTGAATCCTTAATTAAAGAGATGGGTGGGGTTGGTTTAAGAGTGTGCGAACAATGCTGAACGGGTGTAGATAAAGGAGAGCTCTCCAGTAGGTACCAAACTATTCAATGGCCATTTTCTCAAAAGTGAGTTTACAAGTTTATCAACTTTCAAAGCAGAATTACTTTCCCATTGTTCCTCAACTGCAGTGTATGATATACCATTTTGAAGCACTGTGTCTCTACCTTTATCCAATGTAAAAAACACAATTTCAAATTTTGCTACATAAGACCAATTTGAGCCGGTCAGTCACAAATGTGAAAAAAGTCAAGGAGTCTGAATACTTTCTGAATGCATTGTGTAGAAAGGGCCCATGGAGTTGGTGGAATCGGACTGTAATTCATGGCCACTTGCGCAGCTGGGCCAGAGCACTTTAATTAGGTTAGGTGGAAATGTCTGACAGATCTCAACTAATTAAAAGGAGGACATTGCCACCACCAGACCTCGCTGCTTTCTCTTCCCCAACTCTGTCTAATCTATCTCATGACTATGATGAACGGTTATGATCCTAAATGATTAAATCATGCTTCACATTATAATCCTATTGAACTGAATTGATGAATTACCTCATTAAGTTAAACACTTTGAAATGTGACGTTTGCAACAACTTCGAAATTTGATGGTTGACAGCACGGATAAACGCTGAATACTGACGTGAAACTTTGAGAGCTAGTTGTTTACATCAATCATCAACATCAATGAACAGCTGATAGCCCATGCTCTTTTCACAACGGCAGTCAGGTCTTCAGGAAGCACTGTAAGTGAGTGTGTTGTTGCAGCAGTGAATAGGTCTGTGTTCAACAACGTAAAAACGTTCGCTATGAATTATGAAAGTCGTTTTTTTTCTTCAGTTTGAGCACCAGCCCCCTGAAAGTTCTGTGCATGGCCCTGACACTACTCAGGATTTCACAACAACAACAACAACAACAACAGAACTGTCAAAGCTGTATTTCCTTCATCGAGCTATTTCTCTGATTAATTCATTCACTAAAATAACTGTTTTGTATAGAAATCCATAGTAACAGAGCAGTTAACCTGTTTGGGCTGCAGGGGCAGTATTGAGTAGCCAGATAAAAGGTGCCCATTTCAAACGGCCTCGTACTCAATTCTTGCTCGTACAATATGCATATTATTATTACTATTGGATAGAAAACACTCTCTAGTTTCTAAAACCGTTTGAATTATATCTGTGAGTGAAACAGAACTCATTCTGCAGCAAACTTCCTGACAGGAAGTGGAAAGTCTGAAATTGAGGCTCTGTTCCAGGGGCTGCCTATTAAATCCCTTGTTATTTATTAGTTTAGATGCACTTCATACGTCTTCCACTAGATGTCGACAAGGAGTGAGAGAAGAAATGGACTGTGTAACTTGATCTGGACTCGAATTACAGCTCAGGAAGGCGCGAAGAGAGACATGGATTTGCCTTCTGTTTAGCTGTCGTGATAGGCCACTACTATCTCCGGCTTTGATTTTATTTGATACATGTGACCATATCATCGTAAAGTATGTTTTTTCAATATAGTTTAATCAGATTATTGAAACATTTTGGGGAGTTTTGCCGTGTTCCGTTCTCTGACTTTGTTGACGATGGAGCGATTCGTGCCACTTGGCTAGTGCGCTTCCTAAATCGAGAGGGAAAGTGTCCGTTCTAAATCCAAACAACGACTGTTCTGGACAAAGGACCCCTTGTCCAACATTCTGATGAAAGATCACCAAAAGTAAGAAACATTTTATGATGCTATTTCATATATCTGTCGTGCATGTGAACTAGTCGTCGGCGCCCAACGTTTGGGTACTCTAGCTATACCGAAGTGGATGTCGTAATGAAGTTATTTTTTAGAATTCTAACACTGCGATTTCATTAAGAACTAATGGATCTATCATTTCCTATACAACATGTATTTTTTAGTTATGTTTATGAATAGTCATTTGGTCAGAATATGTGTGTCATAAAAAGTGTCAGAAAAAAATCCGGACGTTGTGGGACAAAATAGCTACGTTAGCAGAATGTATAACCACTGATTTCAGCTCTAAATATGCACATTTTCGAACAAAACATAAGTGTATGTATAACCTGATGTTATAGGACTGTCATCTGATGAAGAATATCAAGGTTAGTCAAAAATTATATATCTTTTGCTTGTTTGTTACGATCGCTAACCTTTTGCTACTGGGAAATGGCATGTCTTTCTGGCTATTGTGGTAAGCTAATATAACGCTATATTTTGTTTTCGCTGTAAAACACTTAATAAATCGGAAATATTGTCTGGAATCACAAGATGCCTGTCTTTCATTTGCTGTACACTATGTATTTTTCAGAAATGTTTTATGATGAGTAATTAGGTATTTGACGTTGGTGTCTGTAATTATTATGGCTGCTTTCGGTGCAATTTCTGATTGTAGCTGCAATGTAAACTATGATTTATACCTGAAATATGCACATTTTTCGAACAAAACATAGATTTATTGAATAACATGTTATAAGACTGTCATCTGATGAAGTTGTTTGTTGGTTAGTTTGGTTGGTTCTTGGTTAGTTAGGTTGGCTTTGTGCATGCTACCTGTGCTGTGAAAAATGTCTGTGCTTTTTTGTATTTGGTGGTGAGCTAACATAAATATACGTGCTGTTTTCGCTGTAAAACATTTTAAAAATCGGACATGTTGGCTGGATTCACAAGATGTGTACCTTTCATTTGCTGTATTGGACTTGTTAATGTGTGAAAGTTAAATATTTCTAAAAAATATATATTTTGAATTTCGCGCCCTGCACTTGAAGTGGCTGTTGTCATAAGTGTACCGGCGTCGGGCTGCAGCCATAAGAAGTTTTAAGGCTCTGAGAACTATTGCAACAGAAAGAATAAAGAGAAGGAGAGAGCAGTGCAATGACAGATGGGAATACAAACAGAGACAGAGACAGAGGGAGGAAGCAGATAGAGACAGGTATACACTGACTGTACAAAACATTAGGAACACCTTCCTAATATTGAGTTGCACCCCCTTTTGCCCTCAGAACAGCCTCAATTCATCAGGGCAGGGACTCTACAAGGTGTCAAAAGTGTTCCACAGGGATGCTGACCCATGTTGATTCCAATGCTTCCCACAGATGTCCTTTGGGTAGGGGACCATTCTTGATACACACGGGACAGTTGAGCGTGAAAAACCCAGCAGCGTTGCAGTTCCTGACACACTCAAACCAGTTTGCCTGGCACCTACTGCAGTACCCCGTTCAAAGGCACTTAACCCTCCCGTTGTCCTCCTATTATGCCTAGCACACAGTGTCCCCCCCGGGTCACCCTGTCCCGTCTTGGCTAAAGGCCCAGTGGGCACAAGTGTGACAGTATGGGTGTGAACAGCCTTTGCAGATGTATTTCTTACACCTGCAGCACGCGGTGTGTGTCTTGGCGTCCTTCTTGGGTGGGCAGAGCTGACACCTCTTCCTCTTACTCGCCTCCAGCCGGGCAGCCGGGGCTGGGTCGGAGGCGGCGGCCGGGCCGACGGCTCGCTCAAGGGCTTGCGGACGAGCCTCGGCGGATACACGCTCGCCCCGTATGACTTTGACAAGTGCTGAGGCGGCTTCGGTGCGGGGGAGACGCTGCCTTCTTTGGATCAAGGGCTTCACGAGCGCCTTTCCGAGCTGCTCCAGGAACACCCTCCTCTTGTTCCGCTTCCCGGGCATCCAGTCGGGGTTGATCTCTCGCCATATGACAAAGGCGTTGTAGGAGGACACGTCGAGGATGTTGTGGAAGATGACCAGGGGCCAGCGGGCGGTCATCCGTCTGCAGCTGTAGGTGCCGACCACCTTGTCTAGGTTGTCCACGCCGCCCTTGTTGCAGTTGTAGTCTAGGATGAGGGCCGGCTTCCGGTCTCGGCGATCGCTAACGTCGGGCTCCGCGTGCCGCGTGCTCAGAAGCAGCACGTTCTTATTTCTCTTTGCCAGGTAGGACACTAGAGTGGCGGTGGGCGTGAAGGCGAACCTGGAGGACGAGACCTGTCTGTCCTTGGACTGGAGCAGCGCGGGAGGGAGCTCGGGCTTGTTCTTTCGCACCGTGCCCACCATGGTGAGGTTCCTCTCGAGGAGCCGCTGCCCGAGTTCGTAGGAGGTGAAGAAATTGTCACACGTGACGTTGTGACCGCCCGGCAGTCCCTCGGTCAGATCGAGGACGACGCGCGCGCCCTGGTTCTTCTCGGGGCCTCCGCCGGCCGCCTTGCCGGTGTACACTTGCATCTTCCAAGCGTAGCTGGACTTGGCGTCGCAGGCCACCCACGACTTGATGCCGTATTTGGCCGGCTTGCTGGGAATGTACTGTCGGAAAGGACAGCGTCCTTTCGGCGAGGGAGAGGGGAGGGAGAGGAGAGGGAGAGGAGATTAGCAGAGTCATACACAGATACATAGACTGCCCGTGCTCTCTACGCTACACGTACAAACACAGATACCAGCGTCATCGTTACCGGCTCACCATCGGGGCGCACTGCGTTTACGTTACACGCAGCCGCCTCCGCCGCCCGTGCTACTGCCGATTGCTACTACTGCCGATTGCTACTACTGCCCGTGCTACTACTGCCCGTGCTACTACTGCCCGTGCTCCACGTTGCTACTCTTGCCGATTGCTACTACTGCCCGTGCTACTACTGCCCGTGCTCTCTATGCTACACGTACATAGACAGATACATTGACTGCCCGTGCTCTACGCTACACGTACAAACACAGATACATAGACTGCCCGTGCTCTCTACGCTACACGTACAAACACAGATACATAGACTGCCCGTGCTCTCTACGCTACGCGTACGTACACAGATGCATAGACGGTACCTCTGAACGGGACCAGTTGTTCGTCCACCGTCACTTCGGGCCCCGGGTTGTAGAGGGCCTGCAGCCGCTCCTCCCACAGGTCCCACACCTCTCTCACGGCCGCCAGTCTGTCGGTGGCGAGTCTCGCGGGTCTCGACTGGCGGTCGTCGAATCGCAGCAGCCTCGAGTACTTGTGAAACGCCTTGAGCGGCATGGTGGCGCGGAACACGGTCCTGCCGCTCTCGGCGTCCCACAGGCTGGCCGCGGCCTCGCCTCGGGACCTGTAGACGCCGGCTAGGATCAGCAGCCCTACGTAGGCGCGCAGGTCGGTGGAGTCCATGGGTCGCCAGCCGTCGCCGTATTTTCTCACCCCCTGCAGATTCGTCATGTCCACGATGATCCTTTCTATCGCCGGTGTGACAAACAGACGGAAGGCGGACGCGATGTCGAGCGCTCGCGACGCGGCGTAGGCCGTGGGGCCCGGCGTCACGGCGGGGCAGGGCGGGCGGATGGCGCGGGGCCGGTCCGGGCCGCGATAGGCCACGGAGGACCATTTGATTTTGCCGTTTTTTGACAGCAACGTCTCCCTTTCTGGCTCTGGCTCTCTGGCTCTGTCTCGCTCTCGCTCTCTGTCTCTGGCTCGCTCTCTGTCTGGCTCTCTGTCTCGCTCTCGGCCAGCGGCCGCGTCTCCCTCTCGCTCTCCCTCCGGCTCTTCCTCCGAAGAGGAGCACGACCGCGAGGCCGAGTCGTCTTCGTAGTCGTCTGCGTCGCGCTCGGGGTTGTATTCCTCACCGTCTTCATCTTCCGAAACGTCCTCCTCTTCGGAATCGCAGTAGTCTTCTTCGTCTTCTTGGTCGACGCTGGAGGATATCTGTTCCAGGACCTGAGCCGCGCTGAAACCGGGACTGCGAGGCGTCGTAGGCGGAGGCAACACGCTCGGCGGGGTCGTATTCCTCGTCGTCGTCCTCGTCGTCGTCCTCATCATCGTCCTCATCTTCTTCTTCTTCTTCTTCTTGTTCTTCTTGTTCTTCTTGTTCTTGTTCTTCTTCTTCTTCTTCTTCTTCTTGACAATATTAGTAGGCTCTCTACGCCCTGCTTACTGTCGTAGGCGGAGGGCTCACGCTCGGCGGGGTCTTATTCCTCCTCGTCGTCGTCCTCGTCCTCATCTTCTTCTTCTTCTTCTTCTTCTTCTTCTTCTTCTTCTTCTTCTTCCTGACAATATTAGTAGCCTCTCTACGCCCTGCTTACGGTGGCCACGTGAATGGGACGAGGCACGCGAATGGACGAGGCGCGTGGTCGGCCCTGCCTGCTCCTTCGGGCCCTTCGGCCCCTTCGGTCCCATCCGGGACGCTCGGCTGGCCTCCCCGTGTTATAGCACCGAGGTCGTGCACTGAGTTGTTGGGGACAACTGGTCCCTGCCGGGGTCACTCAGACCCGGCCCAGACAGAGGGGAACAACTCCTAACACAGGCCCCGGGTCACTCCGACCCAGCTCAAGACAGGGGTAGGAGGGTTACAACATACACCTTGCTAACGCTGCCGGGGTCACTCTGACCCAAGCCCCCGGGACAGAGGGGAACAACTCATAACGCAGGGCCTACAACAGGGCCCGGGTCACTGTGACCCGGCCCAGACAGGGGTAGGAGGGTTACAACATACACCTTGCTAACGCTGCCAGAGTCTCTCTAACCCACACAGACACTGGGAATCGACTCGTAACGCTGGCCGGGGGTAACTCTGACCCGCCGAGGCAAGGGGAAGGTTGTGTAACAACAGCCATACCCGAAAGGCACAATTTCCACAACCAAGGGAAAGTAGTTTGTAGGGGGGCGTTTTTAGATTCGATATCCAAACTCACACGGGGCCCAAGGGCCCGATGGTGGGGACAGAGGGCCGTATTCGACACAGGCCCTTGCCCGGAATGTTGAGAGTGTCAATTTTGGGGCAGGACCTTTTACTAGTATCCAGCAGGTGGTGGTGTTGGGTCACTGTGACCCCGGCCTGCCGGGGTCTCTCTGACCCACACAGACACGGGGGAAGTGACAGGTAACGCTGCCGAGGGTCACTCTGACCCCTCTGACGTCACTATGACCCCGCCCACACAGGGGCAGGGGCAGGAGGGTTACAACATACACCTTGCTAACGCCACCGGGGTCACTCTGACCCCTCTGACGTCACTATGACCCCGCCCACACAGGGGCAGGAGGGTTACAACATACACCTTGCTAACGCTGCCGGGGTCACTCCGACCCACACACAGACACGGGCAATCAACTCGGAACTGCCCGGGGTCGCTCTGACCCGCCGAGACAACGGGAGGGTTATAACCCTCCCGTTGTCCTCCTATTATGCCTAGCACACAGTGTCCCCCCCGGGTCACCCTGTCCCGTCTTGGCTAAAGGCCCAGTGGGCACAAGTGTGACAGTATGGGTGTGAACAGCCTTTGCAGATGTATTTCTTACACCTGCAGCACGCGGTGTGTGTCTTGGCGTCCTTCTTGGGTGGGCAGAGCTGACACCTCTTCCTCTTACTCGCCTCCAGCCGGGCAGCCGGGGCTGGGTCGGAGGCGGCGGCCGGGCCGACGGCTCGCTCAAGGGCTTGCGGACGAGCCTCGGCGGATACACGCTCGCCCCGTATGACTTTGACAAGTGCTGAGGCGGCTTCGGTGCGGGGGAGACGCTGCCTTCTTTGGATCAAGGGCTTCACGAGCGCCTTTCCGAGCTGCTCCAGGAACACCCTCCTCTTGTTCCGCTTCCCGGGCATCCAGTCGGGGTTGATCTCTCGCCATATGACAAAGGCGTTGTAGGAGGACACGTCGAGGATGTTGTGGAAGATGACCAGGGGCCAGCGGGCGGTCATCCGTCTGCAGCTGTAGGTGCCGACCACCTTGTCTAGGTTGTCCACGCCGCCCTTGTTGCAGTTGTAGTCTAGGATGAGGGCCGGCTTCCGGTCTCGGCGATCGCTAACGTCGGGCTCCGCGTGCCGCGTGCTCAGAAGCAGCACGTTCTTATTTCTCTTTGCCAGGTAGGACACTAGAGTGGCGGTGGGCGTGAAGGCGAACCTGGAGGACGAGACCTGTCTGTCCTTGGACTGGAGCAGCGCGGGAGGGAGCTCGGGCTTGTTCTTTCGCACCGTGCCCACCATGGTGAGGTTCCTCTCGAGGAGCCGCTGCCCGAGTTCGTAGGAGGTGAAGAAATTGTCACACGTGACGTTGTGACCGCCCGGCAGTCCCTCGGTCAGATCGAGGACGACGCGCGCGCCCTGGTTCTTCTCGGGGCCTCCGCCGGCCGCCTTGCCGGTGTACACTTGCATCTTCCAAGCGTAGCTGGACTTGGCGTCGCAGGCCACCCACGACTTGATGCCGTATTTGGCCGGCTTGCTGGGAATGTACTGTCGGAAAGGACAGCGTCCTTTCGGCGAGGGAGAGGGGAGGGAGAGGAGAGGGAGAGGAGATTAGCAGAGTCATACACAGATACATAGACTGCCCGTGCTCTCTACGCTACACGTACAAACACAGATACCAGCGTCATCGTTACCGGCTCACCATCGGGGCGCACTGCGTTTACGTTACACGCAGCCGCCTCCGCCGCCCGTGCTACTGCCGATTGCTACTACTGCCGATTGCTACTACTGCCCGTGCTACTACTGCCCGTGCTACTACTGCCCGTGCTCCACGTTGCTACTCTTGCCGATTGCTACTACTGCCCGTGCTACTACTGCCCGTGCTCTCTATGCTACACGTACATAGACAGATACATTGACTGCCCGTGCTCTACGCTACACGTACAAACACAGATACATAGACTGCCCGTGCTCTCTACGCTACACGTACAAACACAGATACATAGACTGCCCGTGCTCTCTACGCTACGCGTACGTACACAGATGCATAGACGGTACCTCTGAACGGGACCAGTTGTTCGTCCACCGTCACTTCGGGCCCCGGGTTGTAGAGGGCCTGCAGCCGCTCCTCCCACAGGTCCCACACCTCTCTCACGGCCGCCAGTCTGTCGGTGGCGAGTCTCGCGGGTCTCGACTGGCGGTCGTCGAATCGCAGCAGCCTCGAGTACTTGTGAAACGCCTTGAGCGGCATGGTGGCGCGGAACACGGTCCTGCCGCTCTCGGCGTCCCACAGGCTGGCCGCGGCCTCGCCTCGGGACCTGTAGACGCCGGCTAGGATCAGCAGCCCTACGTAGGCGCGCAGGTCGGTGGAGTCCATGGGTCGCCAGCCGTCGCCGTATTTTCTCACCCCCTGCAGATTCGTCATGTCCACGATGATCCTTTCTATCGCCGGTGTGACAAACAGACGGAAGGCGGACGCGATGTCGAGCGCTCGCGACGCGGCGTAGGCCGTGGGGCCCGGCGTCACGGCGGGGCAGGGCGGGCGGATGGCGCGGGGCCGGTCCGGGCCGCGATAGGCCACGGAGGACCATTTGATTTTGCCGTTTTTTGACAGCAACGTCTCCCTTTCTGGCTCTGGCTCTCTGGCTCTGTCTCGCTCTCGCTCTCTGTCTCTGGCTCGCTCTCTGTCTGGCTCTCTGTCTCGCTCTCGGCCAGCGGCCGCGTCTCCCTCTCGCTCTCCCTCCGGCTCTTCCTCCGAAGAGGAGCACGACCGCGAGGCCGAGTCGTCTTCTAGTCTCTGCGTCGCGCTCGGGGTTGTATTCCTCACCGTCTTCATCTTCCGAAACGTCCTCCTCTTCGGAATCGCAGTAGTCTTCTTCGTCTTCTTGGTCGACCTGGAGGATATCTGTTCCAGGACCTGAGCCGCGCTGAAACCGGGACTGCGAGGCGTCGTAGGCGGAGGCAACACGCTCGGCGGGGTCGTATTCCTCGTCGTCGTCCTCGTCGTCGTCCTCATCTTCTTCTTCTTCTTCTTCTTCTTCTTCTTCTTGTTCTTCTTGTTCTTGTTCTTCTTCTTCTTCTTCTTCTTCTTGACAATATTAGTAGGCTCTCTACGCCCTGCTTACTGTCGTAGGCGGAGGGCTCACGCTCGGCGGGGTCTTTTCTCCTCTTCGTCGTCCTCTTCCTCATCTTCTTTCTTCTTCTTCTTCTTCTTCTTCTTCTTCTTCTTCTTCTTCTTCTTCCTGACAATATTAGTAGCCTCTCTACGCCCTGCTTACGGTGGCCCGTGAATGGGACGAGGCACGCGAATGGACGAGGCGCGTGGTCGGCCCTGCCTGCTCCTTCGGCCCTTCGGCCCCTTCGGTCCCATCCGGACGCTCGGCTGGCCTCCCCGTGTTATAGCACCGAGGTCGTGCACTGAGTTGTTGGGACAACACTGGTCCCTGCCGGGGTCACTCAGACCCGGCCCAGACAGAGGGAAACAACTCCTAACACAGGCCCCGGGTCACTCCGACCCAGCTCAAAGACAGGGGTAGGAGGGTTACAACATACACCTTGCTAACGCTGCCGGTCACTCTGACCCAAGCCCCCGGGACAGAGGGGAACAACTCATAACGCAGGGCCTACAACAGGGCCCGGGTCACTGTGACCCGGCCCAGACAGGGGTAGGAGGGTTACAACATACACCTTGCTAACGCTGCCAGAGTCTCTCTAACCCACACAGACACTGGGAATCGACTCGTAACGCGGGCCGGGGGTAACTCTGACCCGCCGAGGCAAGGGGAAGGTTGTGTAACAACAGCCATACCCGAAAGGCACAATTTCCACAACCAAGGGAAAGTAGTTTGTAGGGGGGCGTTTTTAGATTCGATATCCAAACTCACACGGGGCCCAAGGCCCGATGGTCTCTGACCCACACAGACACGGGGGAAGTGACAGGTAACGCTGCCGGGGTCACTCTGACCCCTCTGACGTCACTATGACCCCGCCCACACAGGGGCAGGGGCAGAGGGTTACAACATACACCTTGCTAACGCCACCGGGTCACTCTGACCCTCTGACGTCACTATGACCCCGCCCACACAGGGCAGGAGGGTTACAACATACACCTTGCTAACGCTGCCGGGGTCACTCCGACCCACACACAGACACCGGCAATCAACTCGGAACTGCCCGGGGTCGCTCTGACCCGCCGAGACAACGGGAGGGTTATATATTTTGTCTTGCCCATTCACCCTCTGAATAGTACACATACACAATCCATGTCTCAATTGTATCAAGGCTTAAAAATCCTTCTTCAACATGTCTCCCCCCCTTCATCTACACTGATTGAAGTGGATTTAACTGGTGACATCAGTAAGGGATCATAGTTTTCACCTGGATTCACATGGTCATGGAAAGAGCAGGTGTTCCTAATGTTTTGTACACTAAGTGTAGTTGGCAGCACAGTTGGAAGAAAATAACAGGGTGAAACTATGACCCAGTGAACATTTAGCCTTTAGAAAGCCTGTCATATCACAAGTGTTGTAGAAACCCTGGCTGGCCTTGGTGTGAAAACAGTCAACAATCCACCTGAAAACACAGCACAAAAATCTCTTTAAACAACTCCCTCAATCACTGATTCAAGTGATTGAATCTCAGTGCCTCTCCTTGATAAAAACACAGAGAAGTCCCTGGTGTACTTCCCTGGAATCACAATGGTTGACTTTGGTTGTGCTTGGAATTGCTTTATGACCGATAACCAGCATTTGTCTCATATGGAGAGACAGAGTTGACCTTGGTGCTGTTCTGGTTTTCTTTGAACCCGTTACTGTTTACGGAGGTTGAAGTGTCAACATCGGCTGTCCCTCTGATATATTTCATTGTTATGGCAACAATACCCTGTCATGGCCAGCCCAATCTCCAGACCTGAACGCCAGTGAAACATCTGGAATGTGATCAAGAGGAAGACGGATGGTCACAAGCCATCAAACAAAGCCGAGCTGCTTGAATTTTTCCGCCAGGAGTGGCATAAAGTCACCCAACGTCAATGTGAAAGACTGGTGGAGAGCATGCCAAGACTCATGAAAGATATGATTGAAAATCAGGGTTATTCCGCCAAATATTGATTTCTGAACTCTTCCTAAGTTAAAACATTAGTATTGTGTTGTTTAAAAATAAATATAAACTTATTTTCTTAGTATTTTTCGAGGTCTGATAACACTGCATCTTTTTTGTTATTTTGACCAGTTGTCATTTTCAGCTCTTTCCAGCTACAACAGTCATTTACAACATTAACAATGTCTACACTGTATTTCTGATCGATTTAATGTTATTTTAATGGACAAATTCTTTTTGTTTTTCTTTCAAAAACAAGGACATTTCTAAGTGACCCCAAACGTTTGAACGGTAGTGTATAGACACACACATTGCTTTAGTCTGATGTGATGGTGTCACGTTCCTGACCTGTTTTCCATTGTTTTTGTATGTGTTTAGTTGGTCAGGGCGTGAGTTGGGGTGGGCATTCTATGTTATGTGTTTCTATGTTGGGTTAAATGTGTTGCCTGATATGGTTCTCAATTAGAGGCAGGTGTTTGACGTTTCCGCTGATTGAGAACCATATTAAGGTAGGCTGTTCTCACTGTTTGTTTGTGGGTGATTGTCGCTGTGTCTGTGTTTTGTTGCACCACACGGTACTGTCTCGTTCGTTCATTCGTTTTCCCTGTTCGTGCGTTCTTCGTTTTATGTAGTTCTCATGTTCAGGTCTGTTTAACGTCGTTTGTTGTTTTATAGTTTATTCAAGTGTATTTCGTGTCAGTGTTCGTCTTGCCAATTAAATTCATTATGTATTCATCACCTGCGCCTTGGTCCACTCATTGTCCTCAAGACGATCGTTACAGATGGCTCCACCTTACATCTTTTTTTATTCTTGAATATACAGCTCTGGAAAAAATTAAGAGACCACTGAAAAATGATCAAATATTTTGGGGGATTTCTTTATGTGAAAAATATGTAACATTTTATGAATTTCGCTAACTGTAACATAATACCATTGTGGATACCATTTGTATATATCTGCATCCAGTATGAAGGAAGTTAGAGGTCGTTTCTTCTTCCAATTAACTGTGGGGAGGTCAAAATAATAAAACTGTCTACCAAATCTATTAATTTAAAAATATTTCTTACTTGTACATTCCATTATCATTCACCTGCTAACGTATGATGGGGGTCCCTTGGTCGCCGGTTTGTCTGGGCAGAGGTCCCTGAGCAAGAAAAGTTTTAAAAGTTTTAAAACCCCTGATCTAAGATATCAATATATTGAACAAAAATATAAACGCAACATGCAACAATTTCAAAGATTTTTACTGAGTTACAGTTTAGGGAAAACATTCATTAGGCTCTAATCTATGGATTTCACATGACTGGGAATACAGATATGCATCTGTTTGTCACAGATACCTTAAAGAAAAGGTAGGGGCATGGACCAGAAAACCAGTCAGTATCTGGTGTGTCCACCATTTGCCTCAAGCAGCGCAACACATCTCCTTAGCATAGAGTTAATCAGGCTGTTGATTGTGGCCTGTGGAATGTTGTCCCACTCCTCTTTATTAGCTGTGTGAAGTTGCTGGATATTGGTGGGACCTTGAACACGCTGTTGTACATGTCGATTCAGAGCATCCCAAACATGCTCAATGGGTGACACGTCTGCGAGTATTCAGGGCATGGACGAACTGGGACATTTCAGCTTCCAGGAGTTGTGTACAGATCCTTGCGACATGCATTATCATGCTGAAACATGAGGTGATGCCAGCGGATGAATGGCACGACAATAGGCCTCAGAATCTTTACCAGAGCTAGAACTCTGCCAGAGAAGGTTAGCAGTGTCACATCTGGTGGCTTATCCATTGAAAAAGTGCCATCCTACAAATACCTAGGTATTTGGTTGGATGACAAGTTGTCCTGTAAAGTTAATGTGGATAATCTTGTGACAAAGCTTAAATTGAAATTGGGTTTTTATTCTCATAATAAGGCTTGCTTCCCGATTATGGCTAGAAAGAAGCTTGTTCGGGCCACTTTTCTCTCTGTAATTGATTATGGTGACTTGTTGTATATGCCTGCAGCCTCCTCTGTCTTACAGAGACTGGACTCTGTTTATCATGCATCCTTGCGCTTTATTACAAATGTCAAGTCACTCACCCACCATTGCACCTTGTACCAAATGGTGGGTTGGACCTCACTTTATATGCGCAGAAAGATACATTTGTATGTGTTCATCTACAAAGCCCTTTTAGGTAAACTCCCTCTGTAGTCTGGTCTCCTTCACCACCAGCAGTTACCATACCCGGTCTGCTAGGTGGTTGCTACTTAAAGTCTCCAGGACATTCAAGGTATTAGGCAAGAGTGCCTTCTCTTCTTGAGAATGCTGTTTAATCAATTTCTTGATATGCCAGACCTGTCAGGTGGATGGATTATCTTGGCAAAGGATACATGCTCACTGATAGGGATGCAAACAAATTTGTGCACAAACTTTGAGAG
>NC_052315.1:33346256-33413756 GCF_016432855.1 Salvelinus namaycush
TTTGACCCATCAGTGACCTTTACCACTGCACTCTACTCTCTCAGCTCTGACACTTCAGCCTCTCAGAGATTCAGAGAAAAAAGAGAGGAGCAGATGGAGCAGAACATCATGAGGTCACCTGAGTTGTAATCTCTCATGGACAGATCTACGTAAATATATCTGGTACCGTAGAATCTCTCGGGAAGGAACGGGATGTGTAGGATAACGAGCAGCAGTAGTTTCGTGGTTTGGGTTTTTAGTCAATGGTTATTTGGACAAATATTAATATTTAGTAAAATATTTGTGACCCGTTTCAGGAAACTAGGTGTATATTGCGGGTCACTACTTCACAGGAGAGCTGTTTGAACGCAATTTTTTTAAATCAAAATGCATTTTTTAGCAGAAATGCCCCCTATAACATTTGAACTTTCATGTGCCTTAAGGTTAAGTTTAGGCATTAACTCTGAATGGTTAATGGTAAGGACTAAAGTTTGGGATAAGCTTAAAACAAAAGCAACTTTCTATCACTAGATTGAACTTGCAGCCTTTGGAATCATAGCCAGATGCTTATGCCCAGCCATCATCCCCTTCCACAAGACCCTAGCAAAACCGAAACCTACTTGAAGGTAACAGCGCTCACTGTTGCCCTAGTGGCCGGTTTCCAATTCATCTCCTGACGTCCTCAGACATGGCTGAATGTCAAAAACTTGCCAAGCTGGATGTAAATCTGGTAGTTAGTGAGGTCAATATTTAATATAATATTCATAATCGTCTAACTCAAGATATATGGCTGGCTGGCTAGGGGTTTGGATGGATGTTTTAGTATACTTAAAAAATATATAAACTCAACATGCAACAATTTCAAAGATTTTACTGAGTTACAGTTCATATAAGGAAATCAGACCTAATCTATGGATTTCACATGACTGGGAATACAGATATGCATTTGTTGGTCACAGATACCTTGTGTTGTCCCATTCCTTGTCCCACTCCTTGACCTTGAACACGCTGTCGTACATGTCGATTCAGAACATCCCAAACATGCTCAATGGGTGACACGTCTGCGAGTATGCAGAGCATGGACGAACTGGGACATTTTCAGCTTCCAGGAATTGTGTACAGATCCTTGCGACATGGGGCTGTGCATTATCATGCTGAAACATGAGATGATGGCAGCGGATGAATGGCACGACAATAGGACTCAGAATCTCGTCACGGTATCTTTGTGCATTGAAATTGGCATAGATAAAATGCAATTGTGTTTGATGTCCTTAGCTTATACCTGCCCATATCATAACCACACCGCCACTATGGGCACTCTGTTGACAACGTTGACATCCGCAAACCGCTCGTCCACACAACACCATACACGTGGTCTGTGGTTGGGAGACTGGTTGGACGTACTGCCAAATTCTCTAAAATGACGTTGGAGACTGGCTTATGGTAGAGAAAATTAACATTAAATTCTCTGGCAACAGCTCTGGTGGACATTTCTGCAGTCAGCATGCTAATTGCACGCTCCCTCAAACCTTGAGACATCTGTGGCATTGTGTTGTGTGACAAAACTGCACATTTTAGAGTGCCTTTTTATTGTCTCCAGCAGTAGGTGCACCTGTATAATGATCACGCTGTTTAATCAGATTTTTTATATGCCACACCTGTCAGCTGGATGGATTATCTTGGCAAGGAAAAATGCTCACTAACGGGGATGTACACAAATTTGTGCTACATTTTTACAGAAATAAGATTTTTGTGAGTATTGAAAATGTCTGGGATCTTTTATTTCATTTTCGTTGTGTTAATATTTTTGTTCAGTGTATATGGTGGTTAGCTAGAGTCTAAACTACCTGAGTTGCTCCTCTCTGTCTTTCTGCCTCTCTCTGCTGTGCATATCAGCCAACCAGAACAAATATTGATTATGATGTAAAGTGTTATCAAGCATTAATCAAATGTTATGCTGCTGTGGCAGAACTGTTGATATTTAAACTAGGTAGCTAGCAGGGTTGGGTACTTTAGGTACATTTGTCATCAGTAATGTAACTGATCAGACTCGCTCAGGCGGAACAAACTTAAACCTGCACCATTTTTCAATGTTGATTTGAATGCCATTGAGAAAATATGCATTTTTTTTTATCATCTAGTTTTTCAAAGTATCTGTAATCTGACAACAATATTTTTGTTGGTAAGGTAATGGATTACAGTTATAGTTTTTGGGGTAATCAGTTACAACCCTGGCAGCTTGTTATGCTGATGAATGAGGACCCAAAAGCGACGTAATAGTAACAGAGTCTTTATTCCAGTAATAAACAAATAATGATTCTCCTGGATATTATCAATGGTCAAATCCTCTCGTCAATAGAGAGGAACGACTGGAGACGCGACCACAGACTGCAGGTCGCTTCAGGAAGGCACTGGCCGTAGCTGACATAGACACCTGCTCACACGCAGCATCTGAAGAAGGCAAAGAACACGACAGGGCGGAACAAGGACACAGGAACAGCAAACATCAAACAAGAATCCGACAAGGACAGAAGCGGAAAACAGAGGGAGAAATAGGGACTCTAATCAGAGGGCAAAATAGGGGACAGGTGTGAAAGAGTAAATGAGGTCGTTAGGAGAATGAGAAACAGCTGGGAGCAGGAACGGAACGATAGAGAGAGAAAGAGGGAAAGAACCTAATAAGACCAGCAGAGGGAAGCACAGGGACAAGACATGAAGATCAAAGACAAAACATGACAGTACCCCCCCACTCACCGAGCGCCTCCTGGCGCACTCGAGGAGGAACCCTGGCGGCAACGAAGGAAATCATCAATCAACGAACGGTCCAGCACGTCCCGAGATGGAACCCAACTCCTCTCCTCAGGACCGTAACCCTCCCAATCCACTAAGTACTGGTGACCACGTCCCCGAGAACGCATGTCCATGATCTTTCGTACCTTGTAAATAGGAGCGCCCTCGACAAGGACGGGGGGGGGGGAGGGAAGACGAACGGGGGCGCGAAGAAAAGGCTTGACACAAGAGACATGGAAGACAGGGTGGACGCGACGAAGATGTCGCGGAAGAAGCAGTCGCACAGCGACAGGATTGACGACCTGAGAGACACGGAACGGACCAATGAACCGCGGAGTCAACTTGCGAGAAGCTGTCGTAAGGGGAAGGTTACGAGTGGAAAGCCACACTCTCTGACCGCGACAATACCTAGGACTCCTAATCCTACGTCTATTGGCGGCTCTCACAGTCTGCGCCCTGTAACGGCAAAGTGCAGACCTGACCCTCCTCCAGGTGCGCTCACAACGTTGGACAAAAGCCTGAGCGGAGGGAACGCTGGACTCGGCGAGCTGGGACGAGAACAGAGGAGGCTGGTACCCAAGACTACTCTGAAACGGAGATAGCCCGGTAGCAGACGAAGGAAGCGAGTTGTGAGCGTACTCAGCCCAGGGGAGCTGTTCTGCCCAAGACGCAGGGTTTCGAAACGAAAGGCTGCGTAATATGCGACCAATCGACTGATTGGCCCTTTCTGCTTGACCGTTAGACTGGGGATGAAACCCGGAAGAGAGACTGACAGAAGCACCAATCAAACGACAGAACTCCCTCCAAAACTGTGACGTGAATTGCGGACCTCTGTCTGAAACGGCGTCTAACGGGAGGCCATGAATTCTGAACACATTCTCAATGATGATTTGTGCCGTCTCCTTAGCGGAAGGAAGCTTAGCGAGGGGAATGAAATGTGCTGCCTTAGAGAACCTATCGATAACCGTAAGAATCACAGTCTTCCCCGCAGACGAAGGCAGACCGGTAATAAAGTCTAAGGCGATGTGAGACCATGGTCGAGAAGGAATGGGAAGCGGTCTGAGACGACCGGCAGGAGGAGAGTTACCTGACTTAGTCTGCGCGCAGTCCGAACAAGCAGCCACGAAACGGCGCGTGTCCCGCTCCTGAGTAGGCCACCAAAACCGCTGGCGAATAGAAGCAAGCGTACCCCGAACGCCGGGATGGCCAGCTAACTTGGCAGAGTGAGCCCACTGAAGAACAGCCAGACGAGTAGAGACAGGAACGAACAGAAGGTTACTAGGACAAGCGCGCGGCGACGCAGTGTGCGTGAGTGCTTGCTTTACCTGTCTCTCAATTCCCCAGACAGTCAACCCGACAACACGCCCTTCAGGGAGAATCCCCTCGGGGTCGGTAGAAACCACAGAAGAACTAAAGAGACGGGATAAGGCATCAGGCTTGGTGTTCTTATTTCCCGGACGATAGGAAATCACGAACTCGAAACGAGCGAAAAACAACGCCCAACGAGCCTGACGTGCATTAAGTCGTTTGGCAGAACGGATGTACTCAAGGTTCTTATGGTCAGTCCAAACGACAAAAGGAACGGTCGCCCCCTCCAACCACTGTCGCCATTCGCCTATGGCTAAGCGGATGGCGAGCAGTTCGCGGTTACCCACATCATAGTTGCGTTCCGATGGCGACAGGCGATGAGAAAAGTAAGCGCAAGGATGGACCTTATCGTCAGACTGGAAGCGCTGAGACAGAATGGCTCCCACGCCCACCTCTGAAGCGTCAACCTCGACAATGAATTGTTTAGTGACGTCAGGAGTAACAAGGATAGGGGCGGATGTAAAACGCTTCTTGAGGAGATCAAAAGCTCCCTGGGCGGAACCGGACCACTTAAAGCAAGTCTTGACAGAAGTCAGAGCTGTGAGAGGGGCAGCCACTTGACCGAAATTACGAATGAAACGCCGATAGAAATTAGCGAAACCGAGAAAGCGCTGCAACTCGACACGTGACTTAGGAACGGGCCAATCGCTGACAGCCTGGACCTTAGCGGGATCCATCTGAATGCCTTCAGCGGAAATAACAGAACCGAGAAATGTGACAGAGGAGACATGAAAGGCGCACTTCTCAGCCTTCACGTAGAGACAATTCTCTAAAAGGCGCTGGAGTACACGTCGAACGTGCTGAACATGAATCTCGAGTGACGGTGAAAAAATCAGGATATCGTCAAGGTAAACGAAAACAAAAATGTTCAGCATGTCTCTCAGTACATCATTAACTAATGCCTGAAAGACAGCTGGAGCATTAGCGAGACCGAACGGCAGAACCCGGTATTCAAAATGCCCTAACGGAGTGTTAAACGCCGTTTTCCACTCGTCCCCCTCTCTGATGCGTACGAGATGGTAAGCGTTACGAAGGTCCAACTTAGTAAAGAACCTGGCTCCCTGCAAAATCTCGAAGGCTGACGACATAAGGGGAAGCGGATAACGATTCTTAACCGTTATGTCATTCAGCCCTCGATAATCCACGCAGGGGCGCAGAGTACCGTCCTTCTTCTTAACAAAGAAAAATCCCGCTCCGGCGGGAGAGGAAGAAGGCACCACGGTACCGGCGTTGAGAGAAACAGACAGATAATCCTCGAGAGCCTTACGTTCGGGAGCCGACAGAGAGTATAGTCTACCCCGAGGGGGAGTGGTCCCCGGAAGGAGATCAATACAACAATCATACGACCGGTGAGGAGGAAGGGAGCTGGCTCTGGACCGACTGAAGACCGTGCGCAGATCATGATATTCCTCCGGCACTCCTGTCAAATCACCAGGTTCCTCCTGAGTAGAGGGGACAGAAGACACAGGAGGGATAGCAGACATTAAACACTTCACATGACAAGAAACGTTCCAGGATAGGATAGAATTACTAGACCAATCAATAGAAGGATTATGACATACTAGCCAGGGATGACCCAAAACAACAGGTGTAAAAGGTGAACGAAAAATCAAAAAGGAAATGGTCTCACTGTGGTTACCAGATACTGTGAGGGTTAAAGGTAGTGTCTCACATCTGATACTGGGGAGAAGACTACCATCTAAGGCGAACATGGGCGTGGGCTTCCCTAACTGTCTGAGAGGAATGTCATGTTTCCGAGCCCATGCTTCGTCCATAAAACAACCCTCAGCCCCAGAGTCTATCAAGGCACTGCAGGAAGCAGCTGAACCGGTCCAGCGTAGATGGACCGACAAAGTAGTACAGGATCTTGATGGAGAGACAGGAGTAGTAGCGCTCACCAGTAGCCCTCCGCTTACTGATGAGCTCTGGCTTTTACTGGACATGACATGACAAAATGTCCCGCAGAACCGCAATAGAGGCAAAGGCGGTTGGTGATTCTCCGTTCCCTCTCCTTAGTCGAGATGCGAATACCTCCCAGCTGCATGGGCTCAGTCTCTGAGCCGGTGGGAGGAGATGGTTGAGATGCGGAGAGGGGAAACACCGTTAACGCGAGCTCTCTTCCACGAGCTCGGTGACGAAGATCTACCCGTCGTTCTATGCGGATGGCGAGTGCAATCAAAGAGTCCACGCTGGAAGGAACCTCCCGGGAGAGAATCTCATCCTTAACCTCAGCGTGAAGTCCCTCCAGAAAACGAGCGAGCAACGCCGGCTCGTTCCAGTCACTGGAGGCAGCAAGAGTGCGAAACTCTATAGAGTAATCCGTTATGGATCGATCACCTTGACATAGGGAAGCCAGGGCCCTGGAAGCCTCCTTCCCAAAAACTGAACGATCAAAAACCCGTATCATCTCCTCTTTAAAGTTCTGATAATCGTTAGAACACTCAGCCCTTGCCTCCCAGATAGCTGTGCCCCACTCCCGAGCCCGACCAGTAAGGAGTGATATGACGTAAGCGATCCGAGCTCTCACTCTTGAGTACGTGTTGGGCTGGAGAGAGAACACAATATCACACTGGGTGAGAAAGGAGCGACACTCAGTGGGCTGCCCAGAGTAACATGGTGGGTTATTAACCCTAGGTTCCGGAGACTCGGAAGACCAGGAAGTAGCTGGTGGCACGAGATGAAGACTCTGAAACTGTCCAGAGAGATCGGAAACCTGAGCGGCCAGGGTCTCAACGGCATGACGAGCAGCAAACAATTCCTGCTCGTGTCTGCCGAGCATTGCTCCCTGGAACTCGACGGCAGTGTTGAGAGAATCCATAGTCGCTGGGTCCATCTTGGTCGGATTCTTCTGTTATGCTGATGAATGAGGACCCAAAAGCGACGTAATAGTAACAGAGTCTTTATTCCAGTAATAAACAAATAATGATTCTCCTGGATATTATCAATGGTCAAATCCTCTCGTCAATAGAGAGGAACGACTGGAGACGCGACCACAGACTGCAGGTCGCTTCAGGAAGGCACTGGCCGTAGCTGACATAGACACCTGCTCACACGCAGCATCTGAAGAAGGCAAAGAACACGACAGGGCGGAACAAGGACACAGGAACAGCAAACATCAAACAAGAATCCGACAAGGACAGAAGCGGAAAACAGAGGGAGAAATAGGGACTCTAATCAGAGGGCAAAATAGGGGACAGGTGTGAAAGAGTAAATGAGGTCGTTAGGAGAATGAGAAACAGCTGGGAGCAGGAACGGAACGATAGAGAGAGAAAGAGGGAAAGAACCTAATAAGACCAGCAGAGGGAAGCACAGGGACAAGACATGAAGATCAAAGACAAAACATGACACAGCTAGCTAGCTGCACACACTCGACCGGTGATCACGTCTCGAACCATGCATGTGTGGATACCAGGGTACACAATCTCAGTACAGGGCAAACTTGGAAAAAGACGCAACCTGGCATGCGCAAGCTCTGTACAGGGCAGAGCAACAAGACAAAACTTAATACAAAATGTTTTAAATTATATCACCACCAAAAAGGGCACTTGGTTAGTGGGAGGGCAAAGGGGCATGTGCTGGGCACAGATTTACTCCTATCTGTACACATGTCTGAGTGGTGTTGTATTACAAATCTAGCTAGATGTAGGCTACACAGGCTTTTCTGAAGTTAGCTAGCTTCAGTTAGTTTCACATTCCAGCTCAGGCTTCATCCATTTTATGAAGGTGGACATTGATAATGTGAACGCCGTTACCTCGAGCCAGCTTGTAACTGCGAGTTTGTGTCGAACATGGGTAGTCGAACGCCAAACTCTTCATTGAGACAATGTTGAACAGCAATCCATGGGCGAGTCAGTGTCACATTTTTCTTTTTGACGATATATATAAAATAGAAAGGTTATCATGCACATTCAGTGGGCTATGGTGGGAAATAGGCTATTAGAAGTATCGTCTTTCCTTTAGTAACCCTTGTGTGGTGTTCATGTTTTTGTTATTCACTTAATGTTCACGGGTCTGATGGACCCACAACATTATTGGGTTTTTAAAACAATACAGTCATAACAATTTACGTAAAAATACTTAATACTTAGATGTTGACTTATATGACTTACAAGCTCTGCTAGATCACTTTTATCAATAAAAGCGCTATTTTCTTTTTTTATAAAATATGATTTTTGTAAGCAAAAATCTATTATAATCAAGACATGGGTGGAATAAATCATGTTTACCTTGAACAAATATAAATGAAACAAGGTTTTCATCACTATTGATGTTTATTGCTTTGAACTGAACAAATTGGAGGACAAATTTTACATACAGTGTTTTATGGAAATTATAAATTAGCCCCATTGAACACAAATGAAGGCCGGTCTACACACCACATGAGGGACAGAGTTTTACTGTGTGTGTTGTAAATGTATTTCTTGCACTTGATGCAAGTGTACTGTGTCTTCCTGTCCTTGGTTCCACATACATCGCAACGCTTCTTCTTGTTGCTACAAGCTGCAATCTAGAATGATGAAAAAACGTAGTTCAGGAACATTTCACTCACTCACTCACTCACATATATAGTTACAGCAGGCCAAGGTAGGAGAGTCAGACACACACACATGCAACAACATCACTCACACTTACTTCCGGTATTGGAGTTGTTAGTTCTGTGGGTCAGGCAGATGGGGCACCAGCATCCTCCTCCTGATTCCTCCTCACGATGGCTGCAGAAATTGGGGTCCTTGGGATATGTTGCCTCCTCTGGATTTAAGGTCTTACAAATGCCTTACCCAGCTCCTCGAGAAAGAGCCGTCTCCTATGGAGCTTCCCTCTATTTTAATCTGGGTTCAACGCCATCCAGATGACAAACACGTGGCCAGCATAGTTTTCTTCTTTTGCAGCTGTAGCCAGTCACCAGCTTGTCTAAATTGTCCATCCCTCCTTTTGTGGCATTGTAATCCATTATGATTTCTGTTTTTTGGTGTTCCTGGCCACAGATTCTCCCATCCTTATGCAGCGTACTCATGAGTACCACATTTATGCCTTTCTTTGGCATGTAGGACACTAGGGACGTGTCGGCTGTGAACACAAACGTAGAGGAATTGATTGGCCTGTTCTGTGTATTCAACAGCTGAGGTGGGAGCGCTGGCTTGATTTTTTCTACTGTTCCTATCATCGTCAGCTTCCTCTTGAGGAGCTCCTGTCCCAGCTTGTGCAAACTAAAAACGTATCACATGTGATAAGGAGTCCCTGTGGCCAAGGAGTCCCTGTGTCACATCCAGGACAACCCACATCACTTGGTTCTTCTCAGGGGCTCTTCCATCTTGCTTCCCCGTATACACTTTCAAGTTCCATGCATACGATGAAGCAGCATCACAGGCAGCCCAGAGCTTGATTCCATAGTTTGCGAGTTCCATATTTTGACAGAGACGTGTTCAGATGGTATATACTGCCTGAAGGGGCAGCGGCCCCTAAATGGCATAAGTTGCTCATCAACAGTAACGTTGGGCCCAGGGTTGTAAAACAGGGGAAGGTGGTCCACCCCTTTGTCCCACACCGACCAGATGGGAGCTAGCTTGTCTCTCTACCGCCGAGCTGGTCTGGTGTCTCAGTTCTCAAAGTGGATAATCCTGGAAATAATGTAGACGTTTTCCAGAGACATTGTTAAAAGTTATCTGCCAGCTTCTGCATCCCACAGGGATTCTGCGGATTCTGCGGCTGGCTGCTGACGGTGCTGGTCCTGGGGCTGGCTGCTGACGGTGCTGGTCCTGGGGCTGGCTGCTGACGGTGCTGGTCTTGGGGCTGGCTGAGGGTCAATATCATCCTCTTCTTCCAACTCACTGTCAAACACCGGATTGACAGAGACATGCTCCTCATATTCTGAAAATTCTTCTTCTTCCAAAGTGGAAGTCGCTCCTTCCACACTAAGTTCTCTCTCTGCAAAAATGATTTCTAAGGCCCTCTGAGCAGAGATTATTTTTGCCATACTGATTGATTGTGGTAAGGAGCCACACATGCAAAGCTTTTCATTTGTTGTGTCCCTCCCCCAATTTGTACCTGGCTTATCGAAATAATGTATAGAAATAATGTATTGTAATAACATTGTGCAGGTTCCCGCAAGACATTGTGTAGTTTCACACACTACAAAGGGTAAAGAGTGCGAGAAAAGCGGGAGACAGGCAGGGAGACAGACAGGTTCTTGGTGCTATGTTGAAACAGCAGACCCAGGCAGGAGGAAGACAGAGTGAAGGCACACAGCAAACCTTTACCTTGTTTTCATTTTTACTTGTTTTCAGCTACACACACATTTTTCCACACTTTTATTACCCTCGGGTCCAGTGGACCGGAACTGTAAGGACGGGTGAGTGAAATGAGTGAGGAGTCAAATGCAGAGAGCGAAATGAACGGGAAAACGCTTTAATGTCCTTCAAAAACGTAACAGGTCCAAACATGGGTGAATGCCCAAAACACTGGCGCTAAACAAACCCCAAACCTTGTTACAAACACTGGACAGCGAAAAACCCAAAACAAGACACGATACATCACCAAACGTAACAACCAATAAGCCCGCACAAACACTAGCGGGCAAAACGAACCTAAATAGCACCCATCCCAAAACCCCAACAAGGAACAGGTGAAAACAATTAGACAGACATAAACGAAAAGGAAAAAGGGATCGGTGGCAGCTAGTAGACCGGCAACGACGACTGCCGAGCGCCACCCGAACAGGAAGGGGAGCCACCTTCGGTGGTATTCGTGACACGCACGGCCCCCGCAGCGCGCCGACACCGGCCTCGGGGACGACCCCGGGGGCGAGGTGCAGGGCGATCCGGATGGAGGCGCTGGAATTCCCTTAGTATAGTTGGATCCAATATATCCCCCACCGGGACCCAGCACCTCTCCTCCGGCCCGTACCCCTCCCAGTCCACGAGGTACTGCAGGCCCCTCACCCGGCGTCTGGAGTCCAGAATGGACCGTATCGTGTACGCCGGGGACCCCTCGATGTCCAGAGGGGGCGGAGGGACCTCCGGAACCTCACCTTCCTGCATGGGACCAGCTACCACCGGCCTGAGGAGAGACACATGAAACGAGGGGTTAATACGATAATACGAAGGAAGTAACAATCGATAACACACCTCGTTTATTCTCCTCAGGACTTTAAATGGCCCTACACACTGCGGACCCAGCTTCCGGCAGGGCAGGCGGAGGGGCAGGTTTCGGGTCGAGAGCCAGACCCTGTCCCCCGGTGCAAACACGGGGGCCTCACTGCGGTGACGGTCAGCGCTCTTCTTCTGCCGTCCACTCGCCTGACGCAATGACTCCTGGACGGCTCTCCAGGTCTCCTTAGAGCGCTGCACCCATTCCTCCACCGCAGGAGCCTCGGTCTGGCTCTGATGCCATGGTGGCAGAACCGGCTGGTACCCCAACACACACTCAAATGGTGACATGTTGGTAGAGGAGTGGCTTAGTGAGTTCTGGGCTATCTCTGCCCAGGGGATGTATCTTGACCACTGGCAATACGACCGCAGAAACCTACCCACCTCCTGGTTCACTCTCTCCACCTGCCCATTACTCTCCGGGTGATAACCCGAGGTCAGGCTGACCGAGACCCCCAGACGCTCCATAAACGCCTTCCATACTCTGGACGTGAACTGGGGACCCCGATCAGAAACGATATCCTCGGGCACCCCGTAGTGCCGGAAGACATGGGTGAATAGTGCCTCCGCAGTCTCCAGGGCCGTAGGGAGACCGGGCAACGGGATAAGACGGCAGGACTTAGAGAACCGATCCACAACGACCAGGATCGTCGTGTTCCCCTGAGACAGGGGAAGATCAGTAAGAAAATCCACCGATAAATGGGACCACGGCCGTTGTGGAACGGGGAGGGGTTGTAATTTCCCTCGTGGCAAATGCCTAGGAGCCTTACTCTGGGCGCAAACCGAACAGGAGGAGACATAGAATCACTCGTCTCTCACCAAGGTAGGCCACCAGTACTTCCCTCTAAGACTTTGCACCGTCCTCGAAATACCCGGGTGACCTGACGAGGGTAGACTATGAGCCCATCGAATCAATTGATCACGAACAGCGAGCGGCACGTACCTACGACCCTCCGGGCACTGTGGAGGCGCAGGTTCCTCCCTTAGTGCCCGCTCGATGTCCGCGTCCACCTCCCATACTACCGGTGCTACCAGCTTGGCAGCCGGAATGATGGGAGTAGGATCGATGGACCGGTCATCAGTGTCGTATAGGCGGGACAGCGCGTCGGCCTTAGTATTGAGGGAACCTGGTCGATACGAGATCGTAAAACGAAATCGGGTGAAATACATGGCCCACCTTGCCTGACGAGGATTCAGTCTCCTAGCTGATCGGATATACTCCAGGTTACGGTGGTCAGTCCAGATGAGGAAAGGGTGCTTAGCCCCCTCAAGCCAGTGTCTCCACACCTTCAGAGCCTTAACCATGGCCAACAACTCCCTATCCCCCACATCATAATTCCGCTCCGCTGGCCCGAGCTTCTTCGAAAAAAAAAGCACAGGGGCGGAGCTTCGGTGGCGTACCCGAGCGCTGGGAGAGCACAGCCCCTACCCCAGCCTCGGATGCGTCCACCTCAACTATGAACGCCAAAGAAGGGTCAGGATGCGCCAACACTGGCGCGTCGGTGAACAGCGCCTTCAAACGACGGAAAGCTCCGTCCGCCTCTGCTGACCACTGCAATCGCACCGGCCCCCCCTTCAGCAGTGAGGTAATAGGGGCCGCCACCTGACCAAAACCCCGGATAAACCTCCGGTAGTAATTGGCAAACCCTAAGAACCGCTGCACCTCCTTTACCGTGGTCGGAGTCGGCCAATTACGCACGGCCTTGACGCGGTCACCCTCCATTACCACCCCCGAGGTGGAAATGCGATAACCCAGGAAGGAAACGGCTCGTTTGGAAAACTCACATTTCTCTACCTTCACGTACAGGTCATGCTCCAGCAGTCGCCCAAGAACCTTGCGCACCAGAGACACATGCTCGGCGCATGTAGCGGAGTAGATCAAGATGTCGTCAATATACACCACTACACCCTGTCCGTGCAGGTCTCTGAGAATCTCATCAACGAAGGATTGAAAGATGGCTGGAGCATTCTTTAACCCGTACGGCATGACGAGGTACTCATAATGGCCAGATGTGGTACTAAACGCGGTTTTCCACTCATCTCCCTCCCGAATACGCACCAGATTATATGCGCTCCTGAGGTCCAATTTCGTGAAGAATCGCGCCCCGTGAAATGATTCCACCGCCGTAGCGATGAGAGGTAGTGGGTAACTAAAACCCACAGTGATGGAATTTAGACCTCGATAATCAATACACGGACGCAAACCACCCTCCTTTTTCTTCACAAAAAGGAAACTCGAGGAGACGGGTGACATGGAGGGCCGAATGTACCCCTGTCCCAGAGCCTCCGTGACATATGTCTCCATAGCCAACGTCTCCTCCTGGGACAACGGATACACGTGACTCCTGGGGAGTGCAGCGTTTACCTGGAGGTTTATCACGCAATCCCCCTGTCGATGGGGTGGTAATAGGGTCGCCTTCCTCTTACTGAAGGCGATAGCCAAATCGGCATACTCAGCAGGAATGCGCACGGTGGAAACCTGGTCTGAACTCTCCACCGTTGTCGCACCGATGGAAACTCCTAAACACCTGCCTGAACACTCATCAGACCACCCCTGGAGAGCTCCCTGTCTCCACGATAGGATTGTGAATAGCCAGCCAGGGAATCCCCAGCACCACCGGAAATGCAGGTGAATCGATAAGGAACAGACGAATCCGCTACTTATGATTCCCCTGCGTCATCATCTCCAGAGGAATCGTGGCTTCCCTGACCAGCCCTGACCCTAACGGTCAACTATCTAAGGAGTGCACGGGGAAGGGGGGGTCTACCTTGACTAACGGAATCCTCAACCTCTGGGCGAGTCCGCTAGTCCGCGCCTGAATCGACTAGCGCCTTATGCTGGAGAGAGGGGAAAAACCTCAGAAAACAGATTAACAAAAACATGTGACCAACAGGAAGCTCTGGGAGAGTGTGGTGCTGACTCACCTGGGGTGACCGAGGAGTGTTCAGCCTGCCCTCTCGACTCCCAGATGGACTCCTCCAGCACCGACCGGAAGTGTGCCCTCTCCGGCCACACTGGGTACAGGAGGAGCCTCCTCCTCCGGTCTCCCTAGACGCAGCCCCTCCTAGCTCCTTAGGAATGGGAGCGGGGTGGGCAGGAGGTGGAACTGACAGGACCCTTTCAGAACGTCCGCGAGCAGCCAGCAGATGGTCTAGCCGGATAGACATGTCAATCAGCTAATCCAAGATGAGCGTAGTGTCCCGACAAGCCAGCTCCCTGCGGACGTCCTCTCTTAGGCTACACCTGTAATGGTCTATCAGGGCCCTGTCGTTCCACCCTGCTCCAGCGGCCAAAGTTCGGAAGTCCAATGCAAAATCCTGCGCGCTCCTCGTCCCCTGCCGGAGATGGAACAACCTCTCACCCGCCGCTCGGCCATCCGGGGGATGATCGAACACAGCCCGGAAACGGCAGGGGAACTCCAGGTAGTGACCCCTCGCTGAGTCGGGCCCGTTCCAGACGGCGTTAGCCCACTCCAGGGCCCTACCCGTCAGGCAGGAGACGAGAACACTCACGCTCTCCTCGTCCGAGGGAGCAGGCCGAATGGTGGCCAGGTAGAGATCGAGTTGTAGCAGAAATCCCTGGCACCCGGCCGCAGCTCCATCGTACTCCCTCGGAGGCGTGATGCGCAGGGCGCTGGCACCGGATCCCGCTGGAGGAGATGGTAGAGTTGCTGGTGGGAGGGTAGGTGGGATAGTAGGGAGACCACTCCTCTCCCAACGGTCCATCCTCTCCATCATCTGATCCATTGCTGATCCAATGCGATGGAGGATGGACGTATGATGAAGGACTCTCTCCTCCATCGTGGGGAGAGGGGTGGTCGCTGCTCCTGCTGACTCCATCTGGTGGTGCGGGCTTCTGTAACGACGGGTGAGTGAAATGAGTGAGGAGTCAAATGCAGAGAGCGAAATGAACGGGAAAACGCTTTAATGTCCTTCAAAAACGTAACAGGTCCAAACATGGGTGAATGCCCAAAACACTGGCGCTGAACAAACCCCAAGTCTTGTTACAAACACTGGACAGCGAAAAACCCAAAACAAGACACGATACATCACCAGACGTAACAACCAATAAGCCCGCACAAACACTACCGGGCAAAACGAACCTAAATAGCACCCATCCCAAAACCCCAACAAGGAACAGGTGAAAACAATTAGACAGACATAAACGAAAAGGAAAAAGGGATCGGTGGCAGCTAGTAAACCAGCAACGACGACCGCCGAGTGCCACCCGAACAGGAAGGGGAGCCACCTTCGGTGGTATTCGTGACAGGAACACCACATATGTAATATAAATGTCTAGGGGTGTGCACAGTGTGCATTCAATGTAAATCTGTTCTTTCACATGTTCTTCACATAAAATGAGCCAAGGCCAATGAGTCTCAGGTTGAAACATTTATTTTTTATTTGATTAAACATTGAAAATGGGTCCCACAGACCCGAACACCACACAAGGGTTAATCATATCATTAATGTTGTCTTTGGTGTGCTTTGGTGTGCTTTGGTGTGCTTTGGTGTGCTAATCGATGCACAAGCACTATTTTCCCCACTCCTCTCCATAAAATCATTTGTATAGTTCATTCCAACGTTTGACTGTGCGTGAAGTTTTAAATGCATCCTGTAATTACTAAATGTGTAATGTGATAGGTATTTTAATATTACAATTTTTTTAACACAAAACACATTTGATTAATAAAATAATTAATCAGTCGTCTTCCTCAAATTAAGGGGATGATGACACAATCTTTGTGAGAGGGAGGGAATCTCATTTCATTCGTCATCAACTCGAGGCTCCAGACACTTCATTCAGGATAAGTGAACTTAGCACTGAGTTAGCCTGCCCGGTAGCAGGTTAGTTCTGAAGGATTCGTTGCCATAGAAATTGACCTAGCTAAAAGGTGAGAAACTTTCGTGTCACTGGTTATCCCGAGTTGAAATCCAACTTGACCAAAGTTAGCTAGCTAACTAACTCCTCTATCTAGATTTGTAGCATAACCCTCTGATGTCTCTGTGATCTTCATGTTTCTGATATTCAGCTTAGATCTGTTAGTTTTAGGAGACAATAAAAAGCTGTGTGGGTGAAGTGTGTGTTGTAAAGATTGAAATAAGCATGCTGTTCTTAACAAACTGAAGGCATTATTGTGTTTTATAAAGGCCTCATTGACCGTAAAACAGCAGGATCACACATGCACACACACAACACTCATTTGTATACGCACACACACACTCCCCCTCATGCCGTGGTCCAATTATGCTCCAGCACATGGAAGCTATTGAGTGTGAAATTGAAAGCAGGGACTGAGACGCTGTTAGAAGTGCAGTGCAGTACGTTTATATTGGCCACTTTAAGGTTCATCCACACAAAGTCAACTAGGCCACATACATACACAGAGTTTACAAGGTCACATAGAGGCAGACACTCAACAGACACGTGTAATGGGGAACTCAGGAACCACACAGCACTATTAATACCATTGATGCACCAAGGCATTGTTCTCAGTAAGGAGATGTCACTGTGTGATGCTAACTTAGCCATCTCACTATATACTGTTTGCATTGACAATATTTGAACATGATAAGGTTGTTATTCTTTCTACTCTGGAAACTCTAGAATAGAAACCCTGTCATCCAACATACTATGGTAAAGTTCAAATACGTGCAGATTAGTTTGCAACATTTCTCTAATGTAATTACTGATTACATTTTTGGCACTTATGCAAAACAAAATGTAATGCTTGAGGGAAGAGCTAATTACTGTAACGATGTTGGAGACGTAGAGCTGGAGAGTGCAATGTATAACTAATCCGAAACACGTGTAGCTTGGCCCAGGCCGGGCTAGTAATTAACATAAATGTTACAGCTCTGATACACGCACAGCCTGAAATTAATTTGGCAAATAATTGAAGTGGAGAGGAAAGTCAAAGTGAGAATGAAAGGAAAGAAAGCTGCATAATTAATGAAGCTGGGGATAGAATGAGGGAGCTGGGGTTCAGAGGGCTGTAAGGAGCGAGAGAGAGGGATTTCAATAGGGTTTTGTACTGTAAAACATTACAGATGTACAGTCAAATCTGTTGTGAAGTGAAACAAAATATCCCTTTGAACTTGTAGAGGAGAGAGAAAGAAATACAGAGAGAGGACAAGAGGTGCATGTCATCAGTTCCTGTGTATATTTACAGTCCAGGGTAGAGACAGGGTCATGGTACCGGGTATCCAGGAGTGTATGATCCAGAGGAGGCTGGTGGGAAGCGCTATAGGAGGATAGGATCATTGTAATGGCTGGAATGGAGTAAATAGAATGGAATCAAACATGTGATTTCCATATGTTTGATACCATTCCATTGATTCCATACCAGCCATAACAATGAGCCCGTACTCCTATAGCTCCTCCCACCAGCCTCCTCTGGTCTGAACCCCCTGTCTGCATCAAGGTCATGAGACCAGGAGCCTCCAGGAGACAGCCCTCTCTGGGACTGGGTTATCACACTCTCTGGACTATCTTTCTTTAATACCTCATGGTGGCTGAATTGAAAAGTTGTCAGAGGGTGATCTGGCGTCAGGTGGAGGGGCTTAGTACAACATAATAAAGTTTTGATCCTCTAATACAGTTACCTCCCCCATTACCCCTCCTCTACCCTCCTCCTCTACCCTTTTTGATGATAGATTCAGTAGCTGGAGCTGTCAGTCTCCTCTACCCCCTCTTCTTCCCAGGTTGGTGACAGGCAAGCTGGGGCTTTAGCTCCAAGGGTCAGTCCCTCTCTGGGGCTCTGCTCCATATAGGACACTCTGGAGAGTCTGGAATTGAACCCTCACAGCTCTCTTCCTTGAACTCTACTCTTCTGTTCTTCCTCTCGTTAGTCACTGACCACCTCTGATGACAGCAGACCGGCTCTACGGCAGAGGGACTAAGTTCATACAGTCATCACACATTTAGTACTGGTCTGGGAACCTAAAAACTACTACTGTACCGGGTATCTGTTCATTCTAAATGGCCACTGTCTGTTTCACTGGCTTCTCTTTACTGTCACCACACACTTAGTAAGTGAGTAAGGACAGGATCTGTAAAATACTTGTTATTGAAGTGCTCTGCTGGGGTTTACAAGGCCGCTGATCGATCTGTCTAATTTTTCTGTCTGACTGTTCATTCCCCAGACAGCCAAAACTAGAGTCGTAGTTGTAATGTGGCTTGTAATGTGTGTTTTACCATCTAGCCTTTCCTGTCATCACATAGTTAGAGGTACATCCACCCTCCCATATCTCTCCCAGGCTCTACCTGGGGGTTTAATCTCCAGAGATGCTCCGGCGCAGGCGGGGGTTTAATCTCCAGAGATGCTCCGGTGCAGGCGGGGGTTTAATCTCCAGAGATGCTCCGGTGCAGGCGGGGGTTTAATCTCCAGAGATGCTCCGGTGCAGGCGGGGGTTTAATCTCCAGAGATGCTCCGGCGCAGGCGGGGGTTTAATCTCCAGAGATGCTCCGGTGCAGGCGGGGGTTTAATCTCCAGAGATGCTCCGGTGCAGGCGGGGGTTTAATCTCCAGAGATGCTCCGGCTCCAGAGATGCGCCGGCGCAGGCGGGGGTTTAATCTCCAGAGATGCGCCGGCGCAGGCGGGGGTTTAATCTCCAGAGATGCTCCGGTGCAGGCGGGGGTTTAATCTCCAGAGATGCTCCGGTGCAGGCAGGGGTTTAATCTCCAGAGATGCTCCGGTGCAGGCGGGGGTTTAATCTCCAGAGATGCTCCGGCGCAGGCGGGGGTTTAATCTCCAGAGATGCTCCGGTGCAGGCGGGGGTTTAATCTCCAGAGATGCTCCGGCGCAGGCGGGGGTTTAATCTCCAGAGATGCTCCGGCGCAGGCGGGGGTTTAATCTCCAGAGATGCTCCGGCGCAGGCGGGGGTTTAATCTCCAGAGATGCTCCGGCGCAGGCGGGGGTTTAATCTCCAGAGATGCTCCGGCGCAGGCGGGGGTTTAATCTCCAGAGATGCTCCGGCGCAGGCGGGGGTTTAATCTCCAGAGATGCTCCGGCGCAGGCGGGGGTTTAATCTCCAGAGATGCGCCGGCGCAGGCGGGGGTTTAATCTCCAGAGATGCGCCGGCGCAGGCGGGGGTTTAATCTCCAGAGATGCGCCGGCGCATGCGGGGGTTTAATCTCCAGAGATGCTCCGGCGCAGGCGGGGGTTTAATCTCCAGAGATGCTCCGGCGCAGGCGGGGGTTTAATCTCCAGAGATGCTCCGGCGCAGGCGGGGGTTTAATCTCCAGAGATGCTCCGGTGCAGGCAGGGGTTTAATCTCCAGAGATGCTCCGGTGCAGGCGGGGGTTTAATCTCCAGAGATGGATAGAATGGCGCTGCATTGGAAAACTGCCGTTTTATGGGCTCCTGATCAATTCTTCTATTTTCAGTTTTTTTGTGCTGATCTTAACTTTTTTTGTACATAATGTTTCCGCCATCGTAGCCAATGACTGAAAAGAACTTCTGAACATCAGAACAGCGATTACTAACCTCGATTTGGATGAAGATTCCTATTTAAATTAGTCAGAGGCGCAGGACATACTGCTCACCCTGGACCAGGCCCTAATCTCAGAGATTCATAAAAGAAAAGTGTGGTGTAAGAGAGGCCGACGTGCGGGCACTCTGACCAAACTAAGTCGGCGAGTACATAAACCGCTTCCACAATACCCTCCGTTATATTGGCGAACATACAATCACTGGAGAACAAACTGGACGAGCTCCGTTCAAGACTATCCTGTCAACGGGACCTGAAGAACTGGAATATGATATGTTTCTGGAGTTATGGCTGAACGAGGAAATTGAGAATATACATCTAGCTGGTTTTTCTATGTATCGGCAGGACAGAACGGCAGCGTTGGGTAAGCTCAAGGGGGGAGCTGTGTCTCTTTGTTAACAACAGCTGGTGCGCAATCTCTAATATTAAGGAATACTCAAGGTTTTGCTCGCCTGAGTTAAAAAACCTCATGATACGCTACAGAACCCTCAAACTCAACTCTGGACCTCAAAGCCAGTTCCAAAACTTTTTATTTTCATTGTTGTCTAATCAAGGACTGATTTATACTTGGGACACCAGGTGGATTTATTAATTATCAGGCAGAACAGAAAACCAGCATGCAGGCTTCAGACCTCGTAGGGTAAGTTGAATAAACCTGCTGTAGACCATACTATTTACCAAGAGAGTTTTACCAAGACATTTTTCATCTATATTTTTCATAGCTGTCTATTTACCACCACAAACCGATGCTGGCATTATGATTGCACTCAATGAGCTGTATAGGACCATAAGCAAACAAAAAATGACTCATCCAGAGGCGGTGCTCCTAGTGGCCGGTGATTTTAATGCATAAAAAATGAAATCTCTTTTACCTCATTTTTACCAGAATGTCACCTGTGCAACTAGAGGGGGAAAACTCTAGAACACCTTTACTCCCCACACAGAGGTGCAGACAAATCTCTCCCTCCATTTGGCAAATCTGACCATATACTATCCTGCTGATAACTGTTTACAAGCAAAAACTAAACCAGGAAGTACCAGTGATGTGCTCCATACAGAAGTGGTCCGATGAAGTAGATGCTAAGCTACAGGACTGTTTCGTTGGCACAGACTGGAATATGTTCCAGGATTCATCCGATAGCATTGAGGAGTTTACCACATCAGTCACCAGCTTCATTAATAAGTGCGTTGACAACATCATTCCCACAGTGACCGTACGTACATATCCCAACCAGAAGCCATGGATTACAGGCAACATCCTCACTGAGCTACATGTGAGAATGCTATGCATTGACTACAACTCAGGGTTCAACACCATAGTGCCCTCCAAGCTCATCACTAAGCTAAGGACCCTGCGACTGAACACCTCCCTCTGCAACTGGATCCTGGATTTCCTGATGGGCCGCCCCCGGTAGTGAGGGTAGGCAACAACACATCCGCCACGCTGACTCTCAACACATGGGCCCTTCAGGGGTGCGTGCTTAGTCCCCTCCTGTACTCCCTGTTCACCCACGACTGCATGGCAGCACATGACTCCAACACCATCATTACGTTTGCTTACGGCACGATGGTGGTAGGCCTAATCAAAGACGATCGTGAGACAGCCTATAGGGAGGAGGTCAGAGACCTGGCAGTATGGTGACAGGACAACAACCTCTCCCTCAACATCAGCACGACAAAGGAGCTGATCGTGGACTACAGTAAATGGAGTGCCAAGCACACCCACATTCAAATCAAATCAAATTTATTTATATAGCCCTTCTTACATCAGCTGATATCTCAAAGTGCTGTACAGAAACCCAGCCTAAAACCCCAAACAGCAAGAAATGCAGGTGTAGAAGCACGGTGGCTAGGAAAAACTCCCTAGAAAGGCCAAAACCTAGGAAGAAACCTAGAGAGGAACCAGGCTATGAGGGGTGGCCTGTCCTCTTCAGGCTGTGCCGGGTGGAGATTATAACAGAACATGGGCAAGATGTTCGACGGGGCTGTAGTGGGGCTTCAAGTTTCTCTGTGTCTTCTTCTTCGGTAGTATGGTGGTCCGCAAACAAATATTAAAGGTGCATGCCACCACCTACCGTATTGGCTGTGTATCAGCCTACTATTCTGTAGTATGAATTCATTACACTTTGTGAAAAAGTTGCCCAACCAACTAACCCTGCACCCATTAAAACCTCAACACTATTCCACTACTTTGGCCCTATCAGATCCTACTTCAGGCCAGCAGCCTGGGAGGACGGGACACTATCATTCAAAACATCTTGTATCTCTTCTGCAGTAAAATCTCGAACATTCAATTACTTCTCTGCAGCTGCCACCACAACATCTATGTTTTATGTTCCATTCCTGTGATACAATTGAAAACCATGGCCATGAACGCCATAAAAACAACCTTTCTGAAGCACATGTTATTCTTATCACTCTCTATTGGCCTCGGCCTACTCACAGGGATACTCTTAGGACCCATCTGCCTCTACTAATCTCTTCACTGCCTCAGCATACGACACCTTCTGCACTACTCAACCTGCCTTTCTCTTACCGGACACGTCTGATCTCCAGCACCATGGGTACCCCTATAGTTTACACATACAGCTTTTCCCACCGATACTACACATTCCTTTGTCTCATGCTGTCCTCTACATTTCTCACATCTAGGAATCTCCCTCCTACACACTACTTCCGTTTCTCTGTGTCCACATCACTAAGGATCAGTCATGGTCCACACACACCATCACAGTCATGAAGAAGGCACGACAACGTCTCTTCCCCCTCAGGAGGCTGAAAAGATTTATCATGGGCCCTCAGATCTTCAAAATGTTTTACAGCTGCACCATTGAGAGCATCTTGACTGGCTGCATCATAACTTGGTATGGCAATTGCTTGACATCTGACTGCAAGGCGCTACAGAGGGAAATGCGAATGGCCCAGTACATCACTGGGGCCGAGCTCCCTGCCATCCAGGACTTCTATACCAGGCGGTGTCAGAGGAAGGCCCTTAAATATGTCAAAAACTCCAGTCACCCAAGTCATAGACAGTTCTCTCTGCTACTGCACTGCAAGCGGTACCGATTCACCAAATCTGGAACCAACAGGACCCTGAACAGCTTCTACTAAATAGTTTGTTAAATAGTTAACCAAATAGCTACAGAGACTATCCACATTGACCCTTTTTGCACTAACTTTTTTTACTCATCACATACGCTGCTACTAATGGTTATTATTTGTCCTGTTGACTAGTCACTTTATTCCTAGTTTTATTTCCCCATTGCAGTTATCGTTACTAATTGTGTATTTATTATTACTTTTATTATTTGTTATTACATTTCTATTATTTCCCTATTTTCGTTCTCTCTGCAAGTAAGCATTTCACTGTTAGTCTACAGCATATGACAAATACAATTAGATTTTATTTGATTTCAGAGGTCTCTGTCCATGCTCAGTCTCCAGTGTCATAGTCTGATTTCTCATGAGTCAGACTGCTGCTGTTGGTTTGAAGACAGGGAAATGGAGGTATAACATCAGTGTATTGTGTATGTGTGAGTGTCTGATTAGTGTATGTGCCTGCAAAGTGCACAGTGACTGGAGTGTGGCTGAAGCCCTCTCCTGTATGAAGTGGTTACTGCAGGTAAAGGCAGTGACGCTGAGACTGTTCTGCTAAGACACCACTAGAGGTCTCTGTTGTATCTGTTATTTGTCTCAGCTCCTCGCATTTGTTGCATTTTGAATTTTACCGATTGGCTGTAGAGTTCAAACACCTGGTTTTCCTGTTAAAAATCTTCTTCTTTTTTTTAAAGGCAAAGAACTAGCATTAGGAGCTGTGCAGTAGTGCTAAACACGGATGTATTTGGGTCAGAGCTAGGTGCAGTGGAGAACATGATGATGGATACAAACCGAAAAATATATAAATTAACACTAAGCTAAGATCTAGTACAAACTAACCTGACATCATAACCATAGATATTTAACATAGAGTATAGACAAACTGACATATTGTCTGTGATTATAACATGAAACAGGATGAAAAACAACAGACACAGAACTCATAATTCAGACCAGTACCATATCCATATTTGATCAACTCATTTTGTGTAATGACATGACAGCAATGGAGTAATACAATATTTTTACATGATTTACAACACACACACACACACACACACACACACACACACACACACACACACACACACACACACACACACACACACACACACACACACACACACACACACATACATACATACACGCGCTCACACTCACACCATTATTGTCAAAAGGGCCTCAGAGGGAAAACACCTGCAAATGACTAGCACAGTGATCAAAGTTCAGGCTAAATTGTATAAGAGCTCACGGAACTTGAGTAAATTAATGTTGTTGAAATGGTTTGACTTTTTCATAGCTATGGTAAATTAGGCAAAGAGAGAATAAATTAATTATGGAAAAAATAAGTGTGACGTTATTTTTGTGTGTGTGTGCGCATGTATGTGTATGTGTGCATCGACTGTGTACTAGGCAACAGAATCAAACAAATCAAGGTCACAGATACGTAATTTTCTTGGTGCAGACATATTAGGCTTCGTCGGTTGTTGGTATACATTTGAAGTCGGAAGTTTACATACACCTTAGCCAAATACAATTCCTGACATTTAATCCGTGTAAAAATTCCTTGTCTTAGGTCAGTTAGGATCACCGATTTATTTTAAGAATGTGAAATGTCAGAATAATAGTAGAGAGAATTATTTACTTCAGCTTTTATTTCTTTCATCACATTCCCAGTGGGTCAGATGTTTACATACACTCAATTAGTATTTGGTAGCATTGCATTTAAATTGTTTAACTTGGGTCAAACATTTCGGGTAGCCTTCCACAAGCTTCCGACAATAAGTTGGGTAAATTTTGGCCCATTCCTCCTGACAGAGCTGGTGTAACTGAGTCAGGTTTGTAGGCCTCCTTGCTCGCACATGCTTTTCAGTTCTGACCACACATTTACTATGGGATTGAGGTCAGGGCTTTGTGATGGCCACTCCAATACCTTGACTTTGTTGTCCTTAAGCCATTTTGCCACAACTTTGGAAGTATGCTTGGGGTCATTGTCCTTTTGGAAGACCCATTTGCGACAAAGCTTTAACTTCCTGACTGATGTCTTGAGATGTTGCTTCAATATATCCACATAATTTTCCTCACTCATGATGTCATCTATTTTGTGAAGTGCACCAGTCCCTCCTGCAGCAAAGCACCCCCACAACATGATGCTGGCACCCCAGTGCTTCACAGTTGGGATGGTGGTCTTCGGCTTGCAAGCATCCCCCTTTTTCCTCCAAACATAACGATGTTCATTATGGACAAACAATCTTTGTCCCCATGTGCAGTTGCAAACCGTAGTCTGGTTTTTTATGGCAGTTTTGGAGCAGTGGCTTCTTCCTTGCTTAGTGGCCTTTCAGGTTATGTCAATATAGGACTCATTTTACTGTGGACATAGATACTTTTGTACCTGTTTCCTCCAGCATCTTCACAAGGTCTTTTGCTGTTGTTCTGGGATTGATTTGCGCTTTTCGCACCAAAGTATGTTCATCTCTAGGAGACAGAACGCGTCTCCTTCCTGAGCGCTATGATGGCTGCGTGGTCCCATGGTGTTTATACTTGCGTACTATTGTTTGTACAGGTGAACATGGTACCTTCAGGCGTTGGGAAATTGTTCCCAAGGATGAACCAGACTTGTGGAGGTCGACAATTTTTTTTCTGAGGTCTTGGCTGATTTCTTTTGATTTTCCCATGATTTCAAGCAAAGAGGCACTGAGTTTGAAGGTAGGCCTTGAAATACATCCACATGTACACCTCCAATTGACTCAAATGATGTCAATTAGCCTACTGGAATTGTGACACAGTGAATAATTAAGTGAAATAATCTGTCTGTAAACAATTGTTGGAAAAATTACTTGTGTCATGCACAAAGTAGATGTCCTAACCATCTTGCCAAAACTATAGTTTGTTAACAAGAAATTTGTGGAGTGGTTGAAAAACAAGTTTTAATGACTCCAACCTAAGTGTTTGTAAACTTCCGACTTCAACTGTAGGTGTTGGTTAAAGGTGACTGTATCTAAAATTATAAGGGCACAAGGAGAGACTGAAATGCAGACACAGGAAGCAGATGGTAGAGCTCCGATATTTATTATAACAAAGGGAGTAGGCAAAGGCAGGTCGGGGACAGGCGAGAGTTCATAAACCAGGTCAGAGTCCAAACAGTACCAGACGATAGGCAGTCTCGAGGTTAGGCCAGGCAGGGATCAGAAACCAGATCCGGGTCCAAAACAGTACAAGGGGATAGGCATGCTTGTAGTCAGAACAGGCAGAGTGGTCAGGCAGGCGAGTTCGGAGTCAGGACAGGCAAGGGTTGAAACCAGGAGGACTAGAAACAAACAGAGACTGGGGAAAAATAGGACAAGGAAAACCACTGGTTGACTTGGCAAACAAGATAAACTGGCACAGAGAGACAGGAAACACAGATATATATACACCGGGGATAATAAGCGACACCTGGAGGGGGTGGAGACAATCACAAGGACAGGTGAACCAGATCAGGGTGTGACAAAAATAAAGCCTGTGGACTTCTGTACTATAGGCTCCATCATCCCTCATCTTTAAGATCCTGCATGGTCTTGCCCCCCCACCTCTATGCCGGCATATCATGCTCAAGGAAAGCACCTCCAGGATAACAAGGGCAGTAACTAGAGGGGATTGCGTTGTCCCTTTCCGACACAGTAATCTCTGACAATCAGCCCTCTCAGTAAGAGCTACAATATACTGGAATACACTGCCCTTGAGAAATGGTACTGATTACTGCGCTTTTAAAATGAAATTGAAAACATGGCTAAAATCTATCCAAACCTGTACACATGCGTTATCTGTGGTTCCTCATATGTAAGACGACAGCTGATGAAAGTGTTTTATTCTGAATAGGTTGTTGATGTTAGAATCATATTATATTGGATGTTTGTACTTTGTATTGTTTTTTGTGAGTATTTGTATTTGCGTTGTGGCTGTGTAATTGTTCTTACAAGCCCTTGACTACAGGTGCAAATGAGCTTTTGGCTAACTCTGGCACATTTACTTGGATGTTGCATTACTGTAATATTGATGTTGATTAAATGCACTGTTCCCTATGAATAAATAAATAAATACATCTAACATTGCATGTCCACTTTGTACCAAGACAAGCAGTTGTATTGAGCTCTCTGCTCTTTGTGAAAGTGCCACAACAATCCAGTTACTGAGATTAATAAATGTATCAAATTCAATGAAAATGTATTGTCTGTGTTGTCTGTCTAATACCACACCTGTATCCTCTCACCCATCTACCTGTTGACCAACACACGTCGGATCATTGTTCAAACAGACAAAACACACCCACCATAATACAGTATAAGTGGTTTCCTATTGGTCTGGGACAACAGGAGTATTAGGGCTGAGTGGTTTTCAGTGAGGATGAGTGTGTACAGTAACACACAGCTGCAGATTGGACCTGGTTTAGCATATCAGAGAGGCATTATTGTCAGTCCTGGCCGTTGTTAGTGGAGGTAATTAATTAATGTGGGGTCAACACACACACACACACACACACACACACACACACACACACACACACACACACACACACACACACACACACACACACACACACACACACACACACACACACACACTAGAGGCTGGTTGGAGGGTGCAGGTTTACCAGTAATGGGATATCTCTATGAGATAAAGATGGAGAGGAGAGAGATGGATCTACATAAAACCACTCTTTTCCTCTGTATAGACCGTATTAATATTCAGGTCACCTGACTGATGTGGTGCCAGGTCTTTAGACAACGAACAGCAGTTTAGCATGAGAATGAGACCCAGAGGTCACCGATAGAGAGGAAAGGAGATAAATGAACAAAACCAACTGGGATTATAATAGGGAGAGAGGGAGCGACAGAGAGGGAGAGAAGGGGTCCGACACATGGAAATAGAAATACATTTATTTCATGTTTATTACATGTATTCAGTACCCAGTCTCATTGTAGGACATCTGTCTTTACAAAAGCACTTCTCAGACTGGCCCATCTCCATTTATTCAGATACATATTCAGATACGCATCAATACAATAGTATCATATCATATCCAGGTGGCTGAGCTAGTATCAATGAGTAATGTGGGTTGTTATAGTTGCAGCGTAGCAGCTACAGGATGTACTGAGTTCAGAGTTAAAGAGATCCAGTTGAGAACCGAATAACTGATTTGAGAATCCTCTATCTATCTGTCAGCAACATCCCAGGTTCAAGATCAAGATATATTATGCAGAGTAGAGTCAACAGAATAGAGTACATACAGTTGAAGTCGGAAGTTTACATATACTTAGGTTGGAGTCATTAAAACTCGTTTTTCAACCACACACATTTCTTGTTAACAAACTATAGTTTTGGCAAGTTGGTTAGGACATCTACTTTGTGCATGACACAAGTAATTTTTCCAACAATTGTTTACAGACAGATTATTTCACTTATAACTCACTGTATCACAATTCCAGTGGGTCAGAAGTTTACATACACTAAAGTTGACTGTGCCTTTAAACAGCTTGGAAAATTCCAGAAAATGATGTATAAGCTAATTGACATCATTTGAGTCAATTGGAGGTGTACCTGCGGATCTATTTCAAGGCCTACCTTCAAACTCAGTGTCTCTTTGCTTGACATCATGGGAAAATCTAAAGAAATCAGCCAAGACCTCAGAAAAGAAATTGTAGACCTCCACAACTCTGGTTCATCCTTGGGAGCAATTTCCAAACGCCTGAAGGTACCACGTTCATCTGTACAAACAATAGTGTGCAAGTATAAACACCATGGGATCATGCAGCCGTCATACCGCTCAGGAAGGAGACGCGTTCTGTCTCCTAGAGATGAACGTACTTTGGTGCGACAAGTGCAAATCAATCCCAGAACAACAGCAAAGGACCTTATGAAGATGCAGGAGGAAACAGGTACAAAATTATCTATATCCACAGTAAAATGAGTCCTATATCGACATAACCTGAAAGGCCACACAGCAAGGAGGAAGCCACTGCTCCAAAACTGCCATAAAAAGGCCAGATTACGGTTTGCAACTGCACATGGGGACAAATATTCTACTTTTTGGAGAAATGTCCTCTGGTCTGATGAAACAAAAATAGAACTGTTTGTCCATAATGACCATCGTTATGTTTGGAGTGAAAAGGGGGATGCTTGCAAGCCGAAGAACACCATCCCAACCATGAAGCACTGGGGTGCCAGCATCATGTTGTGGGGGTGCTTTGCGGCAGGAGGGACTGGTGCACTTCACAAAATAGATGACATCATGAGTGAGGGAAATTATGTGGATATATTGAAGCAACATCTCAAGACATCAGTCAGGAAGTTAAAGCTTAGACGCAAATGGGTCTTCCAAATGGACAATGACTCCAAGCATACTTCCAAAGTTGTGGCAAAATGGCTTAAGGACAACAAAGTTAAGGTATTGGAGTGGCCATCACAAAGCCCTGACCTCAATCCCATAGAAAATGTGTGGGCAGAACTGAAAAAGCGTGTGCGAGCAAGGAGGCCTAAAAACCTGATTCAGTTACACCAGCTCTGTCAGGAGGAATGGGCCAAAATTCACCCAACTTATTGTGGGGAGCTTGTGGAAGGATACCCGAAATGTTTGACCCAAGTTAAACAATTTAAAGGCAATGCTACCAAATACTAATTGAGTGTATGTAAACTTCTGACCCACTGGGAATGTGATGAAAGAAATAAAAGCTGAAAGAAATAATTCTCTCTACTATAATTCTGACTTTTCAATACCTTAAAACAAATCGGTGATCCTAACTGACATAGACAGGGAATTTTTACTCGGATTAAATATCAGAAAATGGGAAAAACTGAGTTTAAATGTACTTGGCTAAGGTGTATGTAAACTTCCAACTTCAACTGTACCTTTAGACCTGGTAATAGGTCATAGCTACACTGGTATGGGGATACATGCAGATGTAGGATCTTATTTTGTGACAGTTTGCTACAGCAGGAAAATAATCCTGCAGCAACAGGAAATGTGAATTATTTTGTGGATTATAAATAATGTACATTTTTGTAGGGGTCGATATGTTTTTCATAAGGGAAAATCAAGTCTGAAAATTCTAAGTGGAAATTACAAACTTCAGAAGCCTTTTTAAACCTCAACTACACTACAAGTTTTTACATATCCTGCAATGCATGAAAGTAATCCTGCAATAAATTGATCAGATTATGATCCTATATCTGCAAACACAGGCCATCTGATGTGACTGTGTTGGGACAGTTTGTATTGGACATACTGTAACTTCAGAAAGTATTCAGACCCCTTACATACACACAATACCCCATACTGACAAGGAGAAAACAGGTTTTTAGACATTTTTGCTAAATTATTAAAAATAAAAACAGAAATACCTTATTTACATAGGTATTCAGACCCTTTGCTATGAGCCTCGAAATTGAGCTCAGGTGCATCCTGTTTCCATTGATCATCTTTGAGATCTTTTTACAACTTGATTGGAGTCCACCTGTGGTAAATTCAATTGATTAGACATGATTTGGAAAGGCACACACCTGTCTATATAAGGTCCCACAGTTGACAGTGCATGTCAGAGCATAAACCAAGCCATGAGGTCGAAGGAATTCAATCAATCAAATGTATTTATAAAGCCCTTTTTACATCAGCCGATGTCACAAAGTGCTATACAGAAACCCAGCCAATGCAGATGTAGAAGCACGGTGGCTAAAAAAAACTCCACAGGAAGGCAGGAACCTAGGAAGAAACCTAGAGAGGAACCAGGCTCTGAGGGGTGCCCAGTCCTCTTCTGGCTATGCCGGGTGGAGATTATAACAGTACCTGGCCAAGATGTCCAAACGTTCATAGATGACCAGCAGAGTCAAATAATAATAATCACAGTGGTTGTAGAGGGAGCAACAGGTCAGCACCTTAGGAGTAAATGTCAGTTGGCTTTTCATAGCCGAGCATTCAGAGTAAGAGACAGCAGGTGAGGTAGAGAGAGAGAGTCGAAAACAGCAGGTCCGGGACAAGGTAGCACGTCTGGTGAACAGGTCAGGGATCCATAGCCACAGGCAGAACAGTTGAAACTGGAGCAGCATCATGACCAGGTGGACTGGGGACAGCAAGGAGTCATCAGGCCAGGTAGTCCTGAGGCATGGTTCTAGGGCTCATGTCCTACAAGAGAAGAGAAAGAGAAAGAGAGAGAGAGAGAGAAAGAGAAAGAGAAAGAGAGAGAGAGAAAAAGAGAGAGAGAATTCGAGGGAGCATATTTAAATTCACACAGGACACCGGTTAAGACAGGAGAAATACTCCAGATATAACAGACTGACCCTAGCCCCCGACACATAAACTTTTGCAGCATAACTATTGGAGGCTGAGACAGGAGTGGTTGGGAGACACTGTGGCCCCATCCGACTATACCCCCGGACAGGGCCAAACAGGCAGGATATATAACCCCACCCACTTTGCCAAAGCACAGCCCCCACACCACTAGAGGGATATCTTCAACCACCAACTTACTACCCTGAGACAAAGCTGAGTATAGGCCTCGAAGATCTCCCCCACGGCACGAACCCGAGGAGGGATCCAACCCAGACAGGAAGACCACGTCAGCGACTCAACCCCCTCAAGTGACGCACCCCTCCTAGGGACGGAATGGAAGAGCACCAGTAGGCCAGTGACTCGGCCCCTGTAACAGGGTTAGAGGCAGAGAATCCCAGTGGAGAGGGGAACCGGCCAGGCAGAGACAGCAAGGGTGGTTCATCACTCCAGTGCCTTTCCGTTCGCCTTCACACCCCTGAGCCAGACTATACTCAATCATAGGATCTACTGATGAGATGAGTTTTCAATATAGACTTAAAGGTCGAGACAGTCTGCGTCTCTCACATGGATTCGCAGACCATTCTATAAATTGGAGCTCTATAGGAGAAATCCCTGCCTCCAGCTGTTTGCTTAGAAATTCTAGGGACAATTAGGAGGCCTGCGTCTTGTGACCGTAGCGTACGTGGAGGTATGTACGGCAGGATCAAATCGGAAAGATAGGTAGGAGTAAGCCCATGTAATGCTTTATAGGTTAGCAGTAAAACTTTGAACTCAGCCCTAGCCTTAACAGGAGGCCAGTATAGAGAGGTTAGCACTGGAGTAATATGATCACATTTTTAGGTTCTTGTCAAGATTCTAGCAGCCGTGTTGTTAGTTGAGAATTATCTGTTAACTGAATGATTAGAATATTCCGCCCTGAAACATATAATTGTATGGAATTGATTAGAATGTATAAAATCATAATCAATAAATGTGTAGTCCTAGTCAGAATTAGGGTAAAACAATATGTCTTTATGGTATTTTAAACACAGACTGTCTGAGCTCGGTGCCGACCTGACTAGAGATTTGGGAGAGAACGTCTCAAGGACAAGGTCTCCCTAAGCTCTGTCGGCTGGGTAGTGAGAAGTGTGTGCGTAGCAGGACAGTGTGTGCGTATGTTTGTGTATGTGTGGGCGTATGGTTGTGTGAATGTGTGTGCGTGGGAAGTCAGTAGAAAATTAATTGTTTAGTATTCTTGACTTCAGAACGTTCCCGTGAATAAACCTTTTTGACTATTTTAGCTGGGCCTCCGTCTGTTTCATTCAACCAGGATCTTACAAATTCTGGTTTGCAAACTGAGTAATATAATTAAATTGGGTTATGTACCTGGAGAACATAATTCTCTTATCACGTGTTTAGCACTAACTGAAGTTTATTTAGTGCTTTATCCGGGTAGCTGGAAAGTAGAGCATTGCAGTAGTTTAATCTAGAAGTGACAAAAGCATGGATTCATTTTTCTGCATATTTTTTGGACAAAAAGTTTCAGATTTTTGCAATGTTCAGTAGATGGAAAAAAGCTTTTCTTGAAACAGTCTTGATATGTTCATCAAAAGAGAGATCAGGGTCCAGAGTGACGCCGAGGTCCTTCACAGTTTTATTTGAGACGATTGTACAACCATCAAGATTAATTGTCAGATCAGAAGCTCTCTTTGTTTCTTGGGACCTAGAACTAGTATCTCTGTTTGGTCCGAGTTTAAAAATTAAAAATGTGCCGCCATCCACTTCATTTTGTCTGAAACACAGGCTTCCAGGGAGGGCAATTTTGGGGCTTCACCATGTTTCATCGAGATGTACAGCTGTGTATCGTCCGCATAGCAGTGAAAGTTAACATTATGTTACCGAATGACATCACCAAGAGGTAAAATATATAGTGAAAACAATAGTGGTTCTATAACGGAACCTTGAGGAACACCGAAATGTACAGTTGATTTGTCAGAGGACAAACCATCCACAGAGACAAACTGATATCTTTCCGACCGATAAGATCTAAACCAGGCCAAACTTGTCCGTGTAGACCAATTTGGGTTTCCAATCTCTCCAAAATAATGTGGTGATCGATGGTATCAAAAGCAGCACTAAGGTTAAGGAGCACGAGGACAGATGCAGTGTCTTGACAAGTCTCTGAAAGTCCTTGTGTGGCCCAGCCAGACCCCGGGACTTGAACCCAATCAAACATCTCTGGAGAGACCTGAAAATAGCTGTGCAGCAACGCTACCCATCCAACCTGACAGAGTTGAATGGGGAAATACAGGTGTGCCAAGCTTGAAGCATCATACCCAAGAAGACTCGATGCTGTAATCACTGCCAAATGTGCATCAACAAGGTACTGAGTAAAGGGTCTGAATACTTACGTAAATGTGATATTTCAGTTTTACATTTTCTATAAATTACAGACATTTCTAAAACCCTGTTTTTGCTTTGTCATTATGTGGTATTGTGTAGATTGATGAGAAAAACAACAACAATTTAATCAATTTTAGAATAAGGCTGTAACGTAACAAAATGTGGAAAAAGTCAAGGGGTATTAATATTTTCCGAAGGCAGTGTATTTGAAGATTACAAGCAGGGGAGCAAGGGCCTCCCAGATTCTCTACAACTGAAGTGTGACACACCTAATGCCTTTTAAACGGTCTTGTGATACACCAAATTAACGAAGCAATTTGGGTCTCTCATACATACACACATACGCATACAGCTGGATAACCATAAATAAAACAAAAAAACGACTTAGCATTTCAGGAACGTTTAACAGTGCAAATGGAAAACAGTAATGTGTGTGTGTGTGTGTGTGTGTGTGTGTGTGTGTAAGTGTTTGCCTCATTAAGCCAGTAGCAGAGGAAAGCAGACTGTCCAATTATACAGCATTCACCTCTCTTCCCTCTATCCCTCCTTCCTCTCCTCCCCCTTCTCTCCATCCTCTCCCGATCAACCCAAACAAACACAACTATTTGCATATTGCTTAATGGATTGCGATCCAGCCAACCCCAAAAGCAGGCCTAATTGTAGTAATGCATCAAATTGTCTGTTTATATAAAAAGGCTGATCTTTACACACGTCATCTGGCAACATTTTCTCTTCCCCTCACACATCTCACCCATTACACCAACCGTCATACTCATTGGTCTGTTTTGAGCAAAATTACAGTGCAATAAACTATTGTAACAGGAGTTTATAAAATGTGTGTCTATAAGTTACTAATGGGTCTGAACCTTTATGGCAGGCACAGTTTCTCTCTTGCTGTATTCTTTTCCACACCCGCAAGTCTCTTGTGCTAGGTGGCAGCATTTATCTAGAGAGAGAGAAGTAAAAACATAGAGAGAGAAAGAGAAGACAGAGAGAAATAGACTGGGGAATGTGTATAGTCATATCGGGGGCTCTGTCTGTTTCTCCAGGGGAGTAGTGGCTTCCTTTGGTTTTAACAAAGAGCTAATGGATTCTCCTCAGCCAGAGTGAAGCAGGGTTAACAGGCTAACTGATCCACCAATAGAGGTTCAGAGAGAACCCAGGTTCCCATGCTCCTGGAGGCTGAGGCACAGTCCATAGGAAGCCTCTTAAACCCTCAAACACCACTCCTCCAATAGAACAAAGAACACACACACACACACACACTCAAATGGATACACACGCTCGAACATGCACACACACACACACACACACACACACACACACACACACACACACACACACACACACACACACACACACACACACACACACACACACACACACACACACACACACAATCACACACACACACACACACACACAATCACACACACACACACACAATCACACACACAATCACACACAATCACATGCAGCAAACCACACACACACAAATACTTTCACAGAGTAGACTGATCTCTCCCTTTGGCAAAGGCTGCAGCCTCTATCTAGGCCCGGCTCCATCCCTCTTGAGGATTTCATTTTTCCCACAGTGCTAACACAATAGTGGAAATGGAGATTTAACTTTTAGTGAGCATTCCCTTAGATTCATTAATTGATAAAAGGTGTGAGGGCCATTTGGATAATGCCATGAAGGAGCTCAATCATTGTTCAATTTCTCAAAAAGCCCACACAGAGGTTATAACTTTTAAAAAGTTAAGAAAGAGCGAGGTGATTCTAGAAATAAAAATTGTGCTGAATAATGCTCCTTTGACACACATTTTAAAAAAAGTGAATTGTCTGATGTATGTCTGGATTCATCGGAGTTGGTGTCACATCTGAACTAATTTAAATATTTAAAGTCACTAAGAGGAATGAGACATAGTCACATCTAAAATATGGATCTCCTAATCAGAGCTAATAAATATTTGACTTTTGAGGTCTATGGTCCAGATGAATGGTTATTCTGTGCTGAATAGTTAATGTGAGGGTGGCTATGGAGACTGCCATGTCATTAGGACCCCAGTCATCTTTGTCACGTCTACATCACATCTACATCAATGCCTAATTATATCTTTATATACCACAAATTTCTGTCAGGCAAAATACTCAGACAGCCTTCCTTCCCATGATTATCTAGTAGGATGGTAGTTGCAGACTATGTTCTGAAAGTCTTCTACGATATCTCTCTCCCTCCCTCTCTCTCTATCTATCTCTGTCTCTCTCCCTCTCCATCTCTCTTTCTATCTCTCGCTCACTCTCTATCCCAGTCAAGACAGAACAATAGTAATGGAGGAAAGAAAGGGAGGAGAGTAGGAAGCTCTCTCTGACTGTTGGGATGTTACTTCCACTCTTGGTATTCTACACCAGGAGTGTCTGAGGAGCTGAAGATGATGCATCCCTTGACTGCCCCTGGAGAGATGTTAAGTCCATCCTGCCTGTCCTTGGTGTTAAGCCCTCTCATCCCTCTCTCCCTTTCCTTTTCTCTTTCATTATCTCTTTCTCTCCGTTTCTCTATTAGTACCACTTTCGTTCTTTCTCTTTATACTCTCTCTCCTGTCTTCTCTTTAACTCCACCCCTCTCTCTCCTGTCTTCTCTTTAACTCCACCCCTCTCTCTCCTACATACACACACTCACCCTGTCTTCTCTTTAACTCCACCCCTCTCTCTCCTGTCTTCTCTTTAACTCCACCCCTCTCTCTCCTACATACACACACTCACTCTGTCTTCTCTTTAACTCCACCCCTCTCTCTCCTACATACACACACTCACTCTGTCTTCTCTTTAACTCCACCCCTCTCTCTTCTACATACACACACTCACTCTGTCTTCTCTTTAACTCCACCCCTCTCTCTCCTACATACACACACTCACTCTGTCTTCTCTTTAACTCTACCCCTCTCTCTCCTACATACACACACTCACTCTGTCTTCTCTTTAACTCCACCCCTCTCTCTCCTACATACACACACTCACTCTGTCTTCTCTTTAACTCCACCCCTCTCTCTCCTACATACACACACTCACTCTGTCTTCTCTTTAACTCCACCCCTCTCTCTTCTACATACACACACTCACTCTGTCTTCTCTTTAACTCCACCCCTCTCTCTCCTACATACACACACTCACTCTGTCTTCTCTTTAACTCCACCCCTCTCTCTCCTACATACACACACTCACTCTGTCTTCTCTTTAACTCCACCTCTCTCTCTCTCTCTCTCTCTGATGGATGGTGTGACAGTGTTTTATCTTTATGTGAATGTCTGTCACCTCACCTGCTCTCTCCACCTCACCATGACCTGAACCCAAACACCAGCCATGCACCCCAGCTCTACGCTTTGCTATGATCGCTCTGCCTGGTGCTTCTCTCCTGAAACACACTCAGTAGATACCATTACTTTACATTTAATTTAAACATAAGTTTATGTTTTTCACTAGGGTGCTATTTATTTCAGTGACAAGGACATGACACAAAATCAAGAGGAGAGGAGAGGAAACACAGTGACAGTATCTAACAATAGGACCCCAGAGTCTGAGCCAGAGGACTATTTGAATTCTGTCTCTGAAAGCCTAAACAGCCACATGCTGAGAGTGATAAACCTGGGGATTTATTCAACTCATTCCTCTATCTCCCTACTGCTGCATACGCAGAGGAGCAGGAAATTAAAGAAAAAGGACGAGGAAGGAGAGGGGGAACAGGAGGGGAAATAGATAAAATGACTATTACTTCATAAAAGTGTTCCTTCTTAGGGGGTTTGCCTCGAAAGCAGAAACAACTTCAAACTACCATCTGAAAAATGTAAGATAAGTAATTCTTTGCCCTAACCGTAGTCAATTGATGATTGCAAGGGTAGTAAGGTCATTATTTGGATGAAAATTAAACTATGTGAACTACACTCCCTTACTTATTTATTTGGACAGTGAAGCTAAAACTTTTAATTTGTCTCTATACTCCAGCATTTTGGATTTGAGATACAATGTTTTATATGAGTTGTCAGTACAGAATGTCACCTTTTATTTGAGGGTATTTTCATACATCTACTTTAGCGTTTTGAAATGAATGCACTTTATATGTCCCCCGTGGCTTTCAGATAAATATTTTTTCATATTTTTTGTTGTAAAGTTTTCACATATCAAGTTCGTACATTTAAATGTTTGTAGTTTCAATGACGCTTACTGAAGTGTATGAGTTCCTTAAAAGCCTATTTAAAGCCCATTGTTGGGATACAGTAAGGTGGTTTACCTTATGAGGCAATAAGGTGGCATACTTAATATAATATGTAATAAATAATCATAATATTACAGAAAAATTTGTAAAAAAAGTTAAATAAGTAAATTCCGAATTTTCACTATATAAACTTGACATGATGAACAAGCTGCTAGGTCAATCCAGCATGAGAGTAAAAAATACCCAACTGATGGTTAAATTAACCCATGTTTGAGTCTTTGAGTCTGCTCTACTCGGCTCCCGAGTAGAGCTGCGGTCTAAGGCACTGCATCTCAGTGCTTGAAGTGTCACTACAGACACTCTGGTTTGAATCCAGGTTGTATCACAATTGTCCGTGATTTGGATTCCCATAGGATGGTGCACAATTGGCCCAGCGTCGTCCGGTGTAAGCGGTCATTGTAAATTAGAATTTGTTCTTGACTGACTTGCCTAGTTAAATAAAAAAATAACTCAGTGTGTGTTCTGTCCAATATCTACCCAGTGCTGGGTTACCAAATAAACTCTTTTAGAATCTGAGAGTGAAATATTTACACACTTGTCTCTAATATGTAGGCTCAGCATTCCCAAACAGAACCATTACAAGTCAGAATGTTGAACAAACTTCATTTCAACTTACTTAACCTGTTGTTCTCTGATTTTGTCCCTACTGTATGTCGGAGGTAATCTGGTACAAAATATCCACAGGGAAGTGTTATCAACCCGGCCTTCAGTTCACTGGTCTGTACATTGGTTTGTAGTTCTGTTTTTTATTTTCAATACTGATGCAATTCTCACGTGACAAACAGTTGCACAATATGGCCGAGCCTAACTTAACCACAGACCGAAAGGCAAACACTTCTCGCTGATTGCAAGGAAACGTGCTTTGGTCGACTATGTTCGGTTACATTTGGCTATTGTTGACATATTGTGCATCACATGTGATGTGTGAAGAGACTGAAAATACAAGTGACAGAACCTACCGGCTCTGCAAAGTCAGGTAAACAACACTTTCCTGTGGATATCTCCACCTCCTACCACCAAAAGAACTAACACCATGTATAACCAGTAAAGTAAGTGTAAATATTATTTTTGTCAACATTCTGGCTTGTAGACTGAAAATCCATGGTACTGTAACAGTCTGATGTTCAGCCAACAAATAACCCAAATTTCGTTGTTTTTAACATAGCATTTTTTTTTTGCATGAGTCTATCTCAGTATATAATTGTGTGCATGTGTCTGTGTGTATGTGTAACATAGTTGTGTATGAATGTCATCTTGTGTGTGTGTATGTCAGCATGTGTATGTCTCATGGCTCATAACATCTTGTGAGTGTGTCAGCTCATATCGGACAGCTGCTGTTTCAGCAGGCTCGATTAGCATTGCACCGGAGTGTGTGTGTGTGTGTGTGTGTTTGTGTGTGTGTGTGAAAATTCTTGGGTCTCTAATATCGGCACAGACTGCTTCACCAGAGGCACAGAAAGTAGAAAAACTAGCCCCAGAAACCACACACACATTCGCAAGCGATGCATTATACACATGATCCTCAGCTTGTAGTAATGAGCCTGATCACTAGATACACAGGCTGTGTCTCATGACTAGGGTTGCAAAGGGAGGTTGTGTATTACTGGAAACCAGTAAACTACCAGAAGTTTGGTAACTTTCAAGATTTATTTGGAATTTTATAAAATGACATCTAGTGGCCGTTTAGGGTACTTCAGATTATCACAGGTTTCTGTAATTATCTCTGGCGCTGTTTGGCCTTATCATGTGAAATTCATTCAATTATTACAGTTTTTTTCAATTGTTTAAGCACAATTTTGAAAACAGGGCCCGGTTTGTCAAAACACTACACACAATTAGCACAACCCTACAACAAAGTAGCACAACACTTCGGATCATTTGCAAAATGGAACACTTGTCAAAACTATACACGACTTCATAAAAATAATATTTTGTTAACATACGAAACACACACATTTCATATGACTTCAATCTTTTTGAAGCAGTTACACACTGCTGTTGCTAACCTAAAACACTTTTAGCAAGTCTAATTGTCAGTGATTAGAGTACTGTAAATGAAGTACACAGAGAAAGTGCAACTATACAAACACGACACAAGACCAATGCTGCAGACTGAGGAAAATATCATTTATTTCTCTCCATATACCCAAATCAGTCAACATGGAGAATCACAACAAAACATGTCCCAGTTTTCATGCTACTACAGTGTGCATAACACTGTTAGCTCAGCAAACAGACAAACGTAAAATACTGTATCCAGTACAGGTTACAATTACAGTAAATAACAACAACAACAAACATAAAAAATTATCTGAAAAAAAAACGGACAATATTGTACAGAAAATACTACAGTAAACATACTATACATTATCTCTTGGCCTAGCTGGATCTGGCCAGAGAATTTCATCAACATCACAAGCAATATCGTCATTAGCAAGACAACGCGGGAAGAACCGTCTTGAATGTCGAATCCATCCTTGCACAGCTGCGGCGTCGACTTGGTCACAGGCGTCCTCCATGGCCTGAATGAGGGGTACCTGAGCCTGGGGCTGGAGATCGTAAACCTTCCACCGCCATGCAGAGAAAAACTCTTCGATAGGGTTTAGAAACGGAGAGTATGGTGGAAGGTATAGTACTGTCAACTGTGGATGGTGTTGAAACCAGTTCTGGACCAAAGCAGAGCGGTGGAATGACACATTATCCCAGATGACAGTGTATTGTATCTGGTGCATTTCATTACCTGCTGTGACGATGTGGTGCAATCGGTCCAAAAATGCAAGAATGTTAGGTGTGTTGTAAGAGTCCATTTTGGCATGACGGAGGACAACCCCATGCTGTGAAATGGCAGCGCAAAGGGTGATGTTACCCCCACGTTGCCCTGGGACATTGATTATATGATATTACACACACACATATTTCAATGATATTTCTGCCTCTCCTTCTTGCTTTTGTGAGGTTGAACCCTGCCTCATCAATATATATGAATTCATGCAGGATTTCCTCAGCATCCATCTGCAAAACTCCCTGAAATACAGTGAAAGACAAGATTGTGTAGTTCAGGATAGGTCTAGTATACAGTCAATGTAAAAAAGTCATGTGTGCAGTATGCAACATCACAGTGCTAAAGTGAACAATACAAACCTCCACATACTCATGCCGCAGCCGTTTGACCCTCTGAATTCCGCTCAAAAGGCACTCGATAAAGTTGTTTCATTTCAACCTGATGTCTTTTCAGGATGCGTGCCAGTGTTGACTGAGAGACCTGATGGACATTATTGAAAATGGCATGGTCACCGATAATGTTGGCTTGTAGTTCTGAGCCTGATAGCATTATTGGCCAAAACCATGTTTATTATCTCTCTCTCTTGTTCTTGCGTGAATATGGGCCACCTTCCTCCTTGTCGTTCCCGACCCTCAATCCTATGTAGAGAATAATACATGTAACTTACTGTACAATGTCACAGGAAGGGGTATCACAAGTGCTGATATGGTGCATACAATAAGCGGCTGATTACTGTAACTGTAGACAGATCTTCTTTTACCTGTTTTCCTGTCGAAAAGTCCTTATGACAGATGCCACTGTATATCTGCTAAGATTTGGCTGAACTCTCAGTCCAGCCTCCCTCAGCGTCAATCCGTGGTTCACAACATGGTCCACTAGTGTTGCACGAATGTCATTTGATAAGTTTGGTCCTCTTCTTCTTTGTGCACGTTCTCCTCCTGCTTCAGGTCTTCCTCGACCTCTGGCTCTGGCTCAGCCTCTGCCTCTGCCTCTTCCTCTTCCTCCTTCTCCTCCTCCTCTGTGTACTCCTCCTCTCACCCTCACTCTTCTTCTGACTCCTTCCATTTTGGTTGAAGGTAGGTGAAGCTACCTGCAGCATTTTTATAGTGCTTAAACCTGATTGGTGTGTCTACAATTTAGCAATCATGTGTTTGTGCACCTGATGGCTGTGTTTAACAGATTGGCTCATAGGTGTGGTAATTTGACAGTCACTGCTTTGGAATTGCAAGGAAGTGACATCATGATATACTTCTGTGTCTGATGTATACAAGTGTGTTTAGTGTTTTGCAAATCACTATGTGTAATGTTTTGCAAATAGTGTGAAGCTGACAATGTCCTTACAGTTGTGCAAATCTAGCCTTGTGTTTTGCTCCTTGAGTGTAAGGTGTTGCTAATTGTGGGAAAAGTTACATTTTTGTGTATAAGCAATCGTAAAAAAGTGTAAATAAGATGATTTTAAAATAAAAAATAGAATGGCAAAGCTGTAAAATGACCATTGGTGTTCAGTATGAGGGTTTCAGCATGAAATATCCTTTATATTTGTTTTGTTGTCAATGTTTTGGCGTCAACCTGGTGGCAGTTGAAAAATATATATATAGTTGGAAGAGATGCAGAGTTAATTGAAAGTAATGCCATTGTTGATTAAATGCTTTTTCATTAATTCCGCTTTTTTTCTCTTGAACCATATGGTCTATCTACAAGAAACTTGTGGACAATATGGACACGGATATAAAATAATATATACTCTATATAAATATGTATTTTTTAAAGTTATTCAAGTATAAATGAACAAAGTTACTATAGATTGCCTAAGATGTTCAGATAATTACCAAATTTAACTTTGGTAAATTACTGGTAGCTTTGCAACCCTACTCACGACTGATTCAATCATTGTCTGATCCAGAAATAAAATTACAAAGATCAATCAATGACAGATGAAGGAACATCAGAATGTTTATGCTACATCTGAGGTGTCAACAATGTTCAACTGACACACCCCACAAGCTGTTCCTCTAGTGGATATTGCCATTAGATAATAAGGCAAAACGACAGTTGTTCTTATGTTATTGGAATACAGTGCGAACATTCGGATTCAACTGCAGAGTAGTGAAGTTTGGAATTTACTAGTGAAGTTTGTACTATTCACGATCCACTCCTGTCCTTCTGATAAGATTTTAAAAAGATGGCCTTACTCTGTGGTCACTATAGATCCCATGGCACAACAGCATCTACCGGGCTAATTTCCCAACTTAGCCCTCATACTACCTTGGCCACCTAATCATCCCCAGCTTCCAATTGACTCATTCATCTCCTCTCCACTTCTCTCCTCTCCCCTGCTACTCTTCACCAGGTCCTTGCTGTGAGTTAACAGTCTCTTTTGCTTGGATTCAGATGACTGCACTTCTCTCTGGAAACCCATCAGTAGAATCCAACAGAAAAGTTAGATTCAGTTTCTGACATTTAATGTCTGTCTTTACAAAAAGCAATGGCTCCAATCCTTGGGAGACATTAGCAGGTTATTTCAGTTCACTCCGCCTCTCTATCCAACTCTCTGCTCTCAGCTCCTTCTCTCTGACTGTTTCATCAGGCAACAAAGACTTCCTACAGTATGCCTGAACAATGCTACGCTCTGCACAGCTTCAACGCTTCAAAACACTGCACACATACACACACACATGGACCCGCACACACAGAGAGACACACACACACACATTCAAACACACACACACACACACACACACACACACACACACACACACACACACACACACACACACACACACACACACACACACACACACACACACACACACACACACACACACACACACACACACACACACATCAAAATATATTTTATATTTGAGATTCTTCAAAGTAGCCACCCTTTGCCTTGATGACATCTTTGTGCACTCCTGGCATTCTCTCAACCAGCTTCATGAGGTAGTCACCTGGAATGCATTTCAATTAACAGGTGTGCCTTCGTTAAAAGTTAATTTGGGGAATTTATTTCCTTCTTAATACGTTTGAGCCAATCAGTTGTGTTGTGACAAGGTAGGGGTGGTATACAGAAGATAGCCCTATTTGGTAAAAGACCAAGTCCATATTATGACAAGAACAGCTCAAATAAGCAAAGAGAAATGACAGTCCATCATTACTTTAAGACATGAAGGTCAGCCAATCCGGAAAATTTCAACAACTTTTAATGTTTCTTCGAGTGCAGTCGCAAAAACTGTCAAGCGCTATGATGAAACTGGCTCTCATGAGGACCGCTACAGGAAAGGAAGACCCAGAGTTACCTCTGCTGCAGAGGATAAGTTCATTAGAGTTAACTGCACCTCTGATTGCAGCCCACATAAATGCTTCAGAGTTCAAGTAACAGACACATCTCAACATCAACTGTTCAGAGGAGATTGTGTAAATCAGACCTACCAAAGGACACCAATAACAAGAAGAGATTTGCTTGAGTCAAGAAGCACGAGCAATGGACATTAGACCGGCGGAAATCTGTCCTTTGGTCTGATGAGTCCAAATTTGAGATTTTTGGTTTCAACCGCCGTGACCTTGTGAGATGCAGAGTAGGTGAACGGATTATCTCCACTTGTGGTTCCCACCGGGAAGCATGGAGGAGGAGGCATGATGTTGTGGGGGTGCTTTGCTGGTGACACTGTCAGTGATTTATTTAGAATTCAAAGCACACTTAACCAGCATGGCTACCACAGCATTCTGCAGCGGTACGCCATCCCATCTGGTTTGAGCTTAGTGGGACTATCATTTGTTTTTCAACAGGACAATAACCCAACACACCTCCAGGCTGTGTAAGGGCTGCATCAGATGACCTGGCCTCCACAATCACCCAACCTCAACCCAATTGAGATGGTTTGGGATGAGTTGGACCAAAGAGTGAAGGACAAGCAGCCAACAAGTGCTCAGCATATGTGGGAACTCGTTCAAGACTGTTGGAAAAGCATTATAGGTGATGATGGTTGAGAGAATGCCAAGAGTGTGTAAAGCTGTAAGTCAAGACAAAGGGTGGCTACTTTCGCAACAGCTAATGGGGATCCTAATAAAATACCAAAATTATTTTCAGGTCAAAGATTTTCAAGTAGATTTAAGTCAAAACTGTAACTCAGCCACTCAGGAACATTCACTGTCTTCTTTGTAAACAACTCCAGTGTAGATTTGGCCTTGTATTGGAGGTTATTGTCCTGCTGAAAGGGGAATTAATTTCCCAGTGTCTGGTGGAAAGCCGACTAACCCAGGTTTTCCTTTAGGATTTTGCGCAATCCCATTTATTTTTATCGTGAAAAGCTCCCCAATCCTTAACAATTACAAGCATACCCATAAAATGATGCAGCCACCACTATGCTTGAAAATATGGAGAGTGGTACTGAGTAATGTGCTTTATTGGATTTGCCCCAAACATAACCCATTTTATATTCAGGACAAAAAGTTTATTGTTTTGCCACATTTTTACAATAGGTTCTCTTCTTTGTGAGTCATTGGGTAACCTCCCTGGTCTTAGTGGTTGAATCACTGGTTGACTGAGGGACCTTACAGATAATTGTATGTTGGGGTACAGAGATGAGGTAGTCATTAAAAAGTAATGTAAACCACAATGTAAACCACTATTAGCAAATATTTACTCTTGAACTTATTTAGGTTTGCAATAACTAAAGGGTTGAATACTTATTGACTCAAGATATTTCAGGTTTTCATTTTTTATTCATTTGTAAATATTTTGAAAGACATAATTCCACTTTGACATTATGAGGTATTGTGTGTAAGGCAGTGACAAAACATCTCAATTGAATCAATTTTACTTTCTGAAAGCACTGTAACACCATCAAGTTGTTGTAAATATATTTCAGGCAAAGTGCAGAAATCTTTTCTTAGCAATAAATATATAGCGCATCTCCATTACATCCACAGACCTGGTGGTGCAGCAGGAACTTCAGGTAGCCAACGAACAATAGGTTGTGAGTTCAAATCCCAAGTGAGGTTCAGTCCCAAGTCATCAGCATACAGCATGCACACTGTCCATTACATCTTTAAATGACCTGTAAAACTACAGAACTTGTTATAAATTTACTGTATTTTCACTGCAACTAAACAAAAACCTCCAGGGGATGATGACACACATTCAAAGAAAGTCCCTGGAACAAACCGGGAACTCGAAAAAACCTGCACGGGACCATGAATGTTTAAATTGAATTAATGTAAATTATACATTTTAAAGGAAAATATTGTAAATTACATTTGACACCTTGGCTTTTATATGTTGTCAAATGTTGTCACGTGTAATTGCATGGTATCACATGTTGAAATTTTGCATCCCCATGTTATAACAGTTATTTAACATTAATTTCACATTAGATCATGTACTCACATGTTGTCACATGTCTCACATGTTGTCACGTTATCACATTAACTTCACATTAAATCATGAGATCACGTGTTCACATGTGAAATGCATGTGTTTTTTCCATAAGGGGAACCACATTTATCACCGATCTGGAGTTGACGCAGCTCTCACCTGTACTTTGAAGCCCAACGTGAATATTCCCTTCTCTCTCACTCACATTGACACACCACCCACACACATACAGTACACACACACACACACACGCAGAGACACACAAACACACACACTCACACATAAACAAACACACCCACAGACACACAAACACAGCCAGGCAGGCTACCCAGATCTAACTTTCTGAAGATCAAACCACTCACGTCTCAGGGAGGAGAAATTCCTGCCTCTAACCCGCCGTGCACTCAGAGAAAGAAAGAAGGAGAGAGAGCTGGAACAAAATAGAGGGAGAGAAAACACACAGAGCTAGTGAGAGACAGGGACGATTGCTGGTGGGAGAGAAACAAGTTCAAGGCCAAAGACACCATGTATTTTTTCAGACCAACTGTCTGTCCTGTGTGAATAAAAAATAGAATGGTTTGTAGTTGCAATATTAACATGGTAGCAGACTTGCAACCATGTAGTGCTTTTGTAGGAGGGCTGAACATTATGAGACACAGTGCAGAACTGGACCAATCAGTGGCTACAGTCATCAGGCTAAATAACACATAATCAGCCTGGCCTCTGGTTGACTTTACACCTCCAGGGGGTCCACACACACTTGTGCACACACAGGGTGGGGTTGTAAGTGATGAATGTGTGGAGTGGTCCAAAGGCAGGTCAGCACTGACGATTTTTTTTTTTTTTTTTTTTGCATGTGTGTGCTCGTGCATGGGGGGTTGGGGGTGTTAAGAGTAGGTGTCAGACCTAAAAAGAATAGAGAGCTGTTTACATGATAACGCATTGAGAGGGATAGTGTGTATGTGGTTCTATTTGAAGGCCATTCTGTGTATCTTATACCAAAATACCCCTGCAGACAAAACCATTTTTGTACTTGCAGACCAGAGGTAAGTGATGTTATATATGCACAGATATGCATGCAGAGTATATGACTGCCAAGATAATAAATCCACCTGACAGGTGTGGCATATCAAGAAGCTGATTAAACAGCATGATCATTACACAGGTGCACCTTGTGCTGGTGACAATTAAAGGACACCCTACAATGTGCAGTTTTGTCACACAACACAATTCCAGAGATGTCTCAAGTTTTGAGGGATCATGCAATTGGCATGCTGACCGCAGGAATGTCATTTCTTTAAATGCTTATTTCTCTACCATAAGCCACCTCCAATGTCATTTTTGAGAACTTAGCAGTACGTCCAACTGACCTCAAACAGCAGACCATGTGTAACCACGCCTGCCCAGGACCTCCCCATCCGGCTTTTTCTCCTGCAGGGTCGTCTGAGACCAGCCACCCGGACAAGTGATAAAACTGTGGGTTTGCACAACTGGACATTTTCTGTACAAACTGTCAGACAGCGGGTATGGCGTTGTGTAGACGAGGGGTTTGTTGATGTCAACGTTGTGAACAGAGTGGGCAGGCATAAGCTACGGACAACGAACAAAATTGCATATTATCAATGGCAAATTGAATGCATAGAGATACCGTGGCGAGATCCTGAGGCCCATTTTCGTGCCATTCATCTTCTGCCAATACCTCATGTTTCAGCATGGCCCCATGTCACAAGGATCTGTACACAATTCCTGGAAAATGAAAATGTCCCAGTTCTTCCATGGTCTGCATACTCACCAGACATTGAGCATGTTTGGGATGCTCTGGATTGATGTTTAAAACAGAGTGATCCAGTTCCTGCCAATCCAGCAACTTCGCACAGACATTGAAGAGGAGTGGGACAACATTCCACAGACCCCAATCAACAGCCTGATCAACTCTATGCGAAGGAGATGTGTCGCGCTGCATGAGGCAAATGGTGGTAACACCTGTTAGGTTCTGACAAACAGAGTGAAAAACGAAAGGACAACTAGTCAAAGCTCAAACCAAGTTTATTCACCCACTGGGTCAAACAGCTGTAAAGACAAGACATGTTTCCACCAGCACAAGTATTTATACCCTCCGTTAGGCGGAGTTTCCTGCTTGCACCTCTAAACACTACGTTTTGTTGCTAGGTAGGAAGTTAAGTGATGGGTGTAATAAAACTGTTCCTTCTCCCTTCATCTGACCTGACCTCGGCCCACATTCCTCACTAATCCACAGCTATCCAACCTTATCAATGACTGCACCCAAGTGATTGCCTTTTCCCTCACTTAGTAACTTTCCAGACCAATACTTCTTATCCAACCTCCATTGACCCCACCATATACATTCCTCATACATTAACTTCTAGTATAGCAAGTACTTCAAATTACAACCCAACACACCAGATACTGACTGGTTTTCTTATCCACACACCTTTTTTTAAAGTTATCTGTGACCAACAGATGCATATCTATATTCCCAGTCAAGTGAAAACCATAGATCAGGGCCTAATTTATTTATTTCAATTGACTGATTTCCTTATCTGAACTGTAACACACTAACATTGTAAAAATTCTTGCATGTTGCGTTTATATTTTTGTTCAGTACATCATATTGTTATATAGCTAGTACCATGCAGTATGTTGCATGTTGCGTTTATATTTTTGTTCAGTACATCATATTGTTATATAGCTAGTACCATGCAGTATGTTGCATGTTGCGTTTATATTTTTGTTCAGTACATCATATTGTTATATAGCTAGTACCATGCAGTATGTTGCATGTTGCGTTTATATTTTTGTTCAGTACATCATATTGTTATATAGCTAGTACCATGCAGTATGTTGCATGTTGCGTTTATATTTTTGTTCAGTACATCATATTGTTATATAGCTAGTACCATGCAGTATGTTGCATGTTGCGTTTATATTTTTGTTCAGTACATCATATTGTTATATAGCTAGTACCATGCAGTATGTTGCATGTTGCAGTATGTTGTTTGTTGATGGTGTGTCAACTTCATGTTGACTTTCATGTGTGTAAATATTGATGGGTTATGTGTATTCTGGTCAGCTAGCATTTTGAGCAGCAGTTAGTCTGTTTCCCCTCAGGCCATGAAGCTGTCGAGGGCCTGCTATCGGATCAACCCAAACATCACACACACACTTACACACACACACTCACACACTAACACACACACACACTGCGGCATAGTGAACATGTGTCTGTGTTTAATGCTATTAAAGAGAACATTTTTCTAAAGGATTACTACTGAGCAGAGGGAGAGCAGATAGAAACTCCTTGAAGGGTATCGATTAGTAACACACACACACACACACAAATACATACTCACACTCAAGGCTGTAACACAATGCAATGATTTAAAACCATGTTTTTAAATGCTTCTTTCACTGTGCCCTGAAAACACAGCAACATATCAACAGCAGTCAGTCAGTCTGTCTGTCTGTCTGTGAGACTTTAGCTAGATTGTTGACTCAACACACACAGTTTACAGCTTACTCACTGTTTTCTAACATCTGTCTGCTGTTTGGTGTGTTCATCACACGATGGAACTAACGGCTCATATGATATGGCCAACAGAAAAATAACAAGTCACTGCAGCATTGACCAGTCAGAGAGAAGTATTGAATAATGGAATAGTATTTTTTGCAGAGATACTGTATGAGCTCTTTAGTTTGATGAAAATGTTCAAGTTAGCTAGTTAATACAATTACTGTTATATAGCACTTTCTGGTCTCGTGTGTGTGTGTGTGTGTGTGTGTGTGTGTGTGTGTGTGTGTGTGTGTGTGTGTGTGTGTGTGTGTGTGTGTGTGTGTGTGTGTGTGTGTGTGTGTGTGTGTGTGTGTGTGTGTGCACGTAGGTCCGTGCTTCTATGTGAATTTGTGTGTGAGTGCTTGTGCGTGGGTGTGTATGTAAGTTTGTGTGCGTGCATTTGTATGCGATTATGACAATGATGTGTTGTGATCAGTGTGAGTGTCACTAGTCTGCCAAATACATCATGATTAATGTATGCTGTTCCACATAGCATCATCAACTGGCTTAAACCCTTCTCATATGTATCACACAGCCTGAGGCTGATGAGGAATAAAACATGATTTGGGGTTTATGTTTCGTAATATCTGGGAAAAGATGACTTCAGACAGCCTGCCACGATGGCATAGTTCACAACCACAAGGCCAAGCTAAACAACCAAATCAAAGCTTTAATTCTGTCAATCAGTGGTTTAGCAGCATTGAAATGAACAGCGATAGAATAAAGAAGTTCAACACCTGGAAAGAGGGGACAATGGCTGTCTTACGGCTGTGGTCATACACTCTGGTGTTAAGAGTTTACCCACTTATGTTAACCACTACAACCCTAATCATGTGCTTTAAAAAATTTACCATTACTAAGTTTTCCTCCAACTGACAGTCAGAGGGCAGAGTATGGAGTGAAGTCATTATAATACCCCATATGATAGGTTCTGCTCTACTGTCGGCTAGAAGAGAGAGGCTCTGCCTTTGGCATCAGACACACATACACGCACACACACAGCCTAGAGCGCTCAATTACCTGTGTGAGAGAGAGATTGTGTGAATGTGTGTAAATGGCTGGTGGTGTCATAGTGTGTTTAGAGTAGAAGCAGCAGGGTTTGTGAGAGATCTGTACACCGCCAAAGGGCTGTCTCACTGAGCAGAAAATAGATGCTACAAAATAGAAAACTCATTAAGGGAAAATGCCTTTATGGCTTTTATGCCACATGTGGAAGTGTGAGTGCCACATTTACACAGTGTTGCTGGTTCAACTCCTGCTCTGGCTTATTCGCTATAGACAAAATAATGAATCCTCATTGTTTGGAGGGGGAAAGAAACCTAGTAGAAGAAACAAATGAGTTATCTTGTCTATAAACTCCTTTAAAAAATATACTTGTAAAGTGTTAAAATGAATGATGCTAATACTTTGATATTGAATTAATCAACTGTTCCCACTGGTATTAAGTGGTAGTTAACCTGATGGGAGAAATAGGCAGCCACGAGCTGAGACAGAGAGAAATTATATTATATCATACCCCCAGGGCACACACACACACACACGCACACACACACATACACACAGTCCTTCGACTCAATAAAAACAAAGGAGCTCATCGTGGACTACAGGAGACAGAAGAGGGATCTCCATCTACAGGTCCTCAGTGGAGAGGGTCAAAGCTTCAAGTTCCTTGGCGTGCACATCACTGAGGAACTGAAATTTTCCCTCCACACCAACACCATTGTGAAGTCACAACAGCGCCTCTTCAACCTCAGGCAACTGAAAACATTTGTCATGGCCCCAAAGACCCTCACAAACTTCTACAGATGCGCCATTGAGAGCATTCTGTAGGACTGCATCACTGCGTTGTATGGCAACTGCACCGCCCTCAACCGCACGGCTCTACAGAGCGTGATGCGATCATCCCAACGCATCACTGGGGGTACGCTGCCTGCCCTCCAGGACATTAACAGCACACAGTGTAGTTGGTGCAGTTCTATGCAATCGTCTGAGATTCGTCTGAGATTCCTAAAGATTGGAAAGCGGCGGCGGTCATCCTCCTCTTCAAAGGGGGAGACCCAAACTGTTACAGACCTATATCCATCCTGCCCTGTCTTCGAAAGCCAAGTGAACAAACAGATCACCGACCATTTCGAATCCCACCGTACCTTCTCCACTATGCAATCCGGTTTCCGAGCTGGTCACGGGTTTACCTCAGCCAAACTCAAGGTCCTAAACGATATCATAACCACCATCGATTAAAAACAGTGCTGTGCAGCCATCTTCATCGACCTGGCCGAGGCTTTCGACTCTGTCAATCATCGTATTCTTATCGGCAGGCTCAACAGCCTTGGTTTCTCTAATGACTGCCTCGCCTGGTTCACCAACTACTTTTCAGATAGAGTTAAGTGTGTCAAATCGGAGGGCCTGTTGCCCGGACCTCTGGCAGTCTCCATGGGGGTGCCACAGGGTTCAACTTTCAGGCTGACTCTTTTCTCTGTATATATCAATGATGTCGCTCTTGCTGCGGGTGGTTCTTTGATCAACCTCTACGCAGACGACACCATTCTGTATACTTCTGGCCCTTCTTTGGATAATGTGTTAACAAATTTCAATCGAGCTTCAATGCTATAAAACACTCCTTCCGTGGCCTCCAACTGCTCTTACACACTAGTTAAACTAAATGCATGCTCTTCAACTGATCGGTGTCCGCACCCGCCCGCCCGCCTAGCATCACTACTCTGGACGGTTCTGACTTAGAATATGTGGACAACTATAAATACCTAGGTGTCTGGCTAGACTGTAATCTCACAAAGCCTCCTTCACTCATGCTGCCAAACATACCCTCGTAAAACTGACTATCCTGCCGATCCTTGGCTTCAGCGATGTCATTTACAAAATAGCCTCCAACACTCTACTCAGCAAATTGGATGCAGTCTATCACAGTGCCATCCGTTTTGTCACCAAAGCCCCATATACTACCCACCATTGCGACCTGTATGCTCTCGTTGGCTGGTCCTTGCTACATATTCGTCGCCAAACCCACTGGCTCCAGGTCATCTATAAGTCTTTGCTAGGTAAAGCTCCGCCTTATCTAAGCTTACTGGTCACCATAGCAACACCCACCCGTAGCACGCACTCCAGCAGGTATATTTTACTGGTCATCCCCAAAGCCAACACCTGCTTTGGCCGCCTTTCCTTCCAGTTCTCTGCTGCCAATGACTGGAACGAATTGCAAAAATCAGTGAAGTTCGAGACTTATATCTCCCTCCATAACTTCAAGCATTCGTTTGTCAGAGCAGCTTACTGATCGCTGCAGCTGTACACAGCCCATCTGTAAATAGCCCATCCAACCAACTACCTACCTCATCCCCATATTTGTTTTTGTTTTTTCTGCTCTTTTGCACACCAGTATTTCTACTTGCACATCCTCATCTGCACATCTATCACTCCAGTGTTAATTGCTGAATTGTAATTACTTCGCCACTAAGGCCAATTTATTGCTTTACCTTCTTACTTCATTTGCACACAATGTATACAGACTTTCATTTGTGTTATTGACTGTACGTTTGTTTATCCCATGTGTAACTCTGTGTTGTTGTTTTAGTCACACTGCTTTACTTTATCTTGGCCAGGTCGCAGTTGTAAATGAGAACGTGTTCTCAACTGACCTACCTGGTTAAATAAGGTGAAATAAATCAAATAAATCTCATAGTCATACCAAATATATCAATATTAACCATTAGACAGTGCCTGAAACCACCTATTGAACATAGCTTGTTTGAGTTGGAGACTGACTTAAAAAATCGTAAAGGACTTGGGTTGATGCATCTGAACATTAGGAGCTTACTTCCTAAACTGGATTACATTAAGATCTGGATGTTGCAGATGAATCTGGACATTCTGGTATTGACTGAAACTTGGATCTCTGAGGACATTTCGGACTCCGATGTTAATATTGATAATTCTAATGTGTTCAGAGCTGACAGACAGGGTAGAGGTTGTGGAATGCTCATTCTTATAAAAAAGAATTTCTCAGTCTCTTTCCTGAAACCCATTTCCCTTGCCAAAATTGTTTAGCTACTATCTTCAAGCCTTTGGGGAAACATGTATCCATAACTGTTTTAGCGGTCTACCATCCACCCTCGGCTAAACTTTGTGCACTCAAGGAGTTAACTAGTTTGTTTTTATTTATTTTTTACATTTTATTTCACCTTTATTTAACCAGGTAGGCAAGTTGAGAACAAGTTCTCATTTACAATTGCGACCTGGCTAAGATAAAGCAAAGCAGTTCGACACATACAACAACACAGAGTTGGAGTAAAACAAATATACAGTCAATAATACAGTAGAAAAATAAGTCTATGTACAATGTGAGCAAATGAGGTGAGATAAGGGAGGTAAAGGCAAAAAAAGGCCATGGTGGCGAAGTAAATACAATATAGCAAGTAAAACACTGGCATGGTAGATTTGCAGTGGTGTCACGTTCGTCGTAACATTGAAGAGAGGAGGACCAAGGCGCAGCGTGAAATGAATACATATTTAATAAACGAAGACGAAGAACACTTGACAAACTATACAAAACAACAAACGAACGTGAAGCTATATAACAAATAGTGCTGACACTAAACACTACACATAGACAATCACCCACGAACTACCTAATGAATATGGCTGCCTAAATATGGTTCCCAATCAGAGACAACGATAGACAGCTGTCTCTAATTGAGAACCAATCTAGGCAACCATAGACATACATACACCTAGACTGAACACTGCCCCATAAACATACAAAAAACCCTAGACAATACAAAACACATACATCCCCCATGTCACACCCTGACCTAACTAAAATAATAAAGAAAACAAAGATAACTAAGGCCAGGGTGTGACAAGTGGAAGAATGTGCAAAGTAGAAATAGAAATAATGGGGTGCAAAGAAGCAAAATAAATAAATACAGTAGGGGAAGAGGTAGTTGTTTGGGCTAAATTATAGATGGGCTATGTACAGGTGCAGTAATCTGTAAGCTGCTCTGACAGCTGGTGCTTAAAGTTAGTGAGGAAATAAGTGTTTCCAGTTTCAGAGATTTTTGTAGTTCGTTCCAGTCATTGGCAGCAGAAAACTGGAAGGAGAGGCGGCCAAAGGAGGAATTGGCTTTGGGGGTGACCAGAGAGATATACCTGCTGGAGCGCGTGCTACAGGTGGGTGCTGCTATGGTGACCAGCGAGCTGAGATAAGGGGGGACTTTACCTAGCAGGGTCTTGTAGATGACCTGGAGCCAGTGGGTTTGGCGACGAGTATGAAGCGAGGGCCAGCCAACGAGAGCGTACAGGTCGCAGTGGTGGGTAGTATATGGGGCTTTGGTGACAAAACGGATGGCACCGTGATAGACTGCATCCAATTTATTGAGTAGGGTATTGGAGGCTATTTTGTAAATGACATCGCCGAAGTCGAGGATCGGTAGGATGGTCAGTTTTACAAGGGTATGTTTGGCAGCATGAGAGAAGGAGGCTTTGTTGCAAAATAGGAAGCCAATTCTAGATTTAACTTTGGATTGGAGATGTTTGATGTGAGTATGGAAGGAGAGTTTAGAGTCTAACCAGACACCTAGGTATTTGTAGTTGTCCACATATTCTAAGTCAGAACCGTCCAGAGTAGTGATGCTGGACGGGCAGGCAGGTGCAGGCAACGATCGGTTGAAGAGCATGCATTTAGTTTTACTTGTATTTAAGAGCAGTTGGAGGCCACGGAAGGAGTGTTTTATGGCATTGAAGCTCGTCTGGAGGGTTGTTAACACAGTGTCCAAAGAAGGGCCAGAAGTATACAGAATAGTGTCGTCTGCGTAGAGGTGGATCAGAGACTCACCAGCAGCAAGAGCGACATCATTGATGTATACAGAGAAGAGAGTCGGCCTAAGAATTGAATCCTGTGGCACCCCCATAGAGACTACCAGAGGCTTGGACAACAGGCCCTCCGATTTGACACACTGAACTCTATCAGAGAAGTAGTTGGTGAACCAGGCGAGGCAATCATTTGAGAAACCAAGGCTATCGAGTCTGCCAATGAGGATGTGGTGATTGACAGAGTCGAAAGCGTTGGCCAGGTCAATGAATATGGCTGCACAGTATTGTTTCTTATCGATGGCAGTTAAGATATCGTTTAGGACCTTGAGCGTGGCTGAGGTGCACCCATGACCAGCTCTGAAACCAGATTGCATAGCGGAGAAGGTGCAGTGGGTTTTGAAATGGTCGGTAATCTGTTTGTTGACTTGGCTTTTGAAGATATTAGAAAGGCAGGGTAGGATATATATAGGTCTGTAGCAGTTTGGGTCAAGAGTGTCCACCCCTTTGAAGAGGGGGATGACCGCAGCTGCTTTCCAATCTTTGGGAATCTCAGACGACACGAAAGAGAGGTTGAACAGGCTAGTAATAGGGGTTGCAACAATTTCAGTAGATCATTTTAGAAAGAAAAGGTCCAGATTGTCTAGCCCGGCTGATTTGTAGGGGTCCAGATTTTGCAGCTCTTTCAGAACATCAGCTGACTGGATTTGGGAGAAGGAGAAATGGGGAAGGCTTGGGCGAGTTGCTGTGGGGGGTGCAGTGCTGTTGACCGGGGTAGGGGTAGCCAGGTGGAAAGCATGGCCAGCCGTAGAAAAATGCTTTTTGAAATTCTCAATTATACATAGACTTTATTGAATAATCCCTAATGTTGACCAATCACTGGCGAAGGGGCGTCGACTTCGGCTACGAACTTCGGCTTGCCTATAGACATTTTTTTGTGTGCCCGAACAGCTGAAAAAGACCTCACCGAAGTCCATAACGGACAATAATGTCACAAAACGTCATAATATATTCACAAATTCTTCCGAACTGTTTCGGCTGGGAGGTAGGCGGATGCCTTAAACCTACACAGCCCAACCCTAAAGATCCTTCAAAGTCAACTCTGATTGATCTTATTCTAACAAATACACCAGAGAAATAAGTTTCTAATGGTGTCTTGGCCAATATATTAGTGACCGTAGTCCAGTTGTTTGTGTTAGAGATGTGAGAATATAAAAATCTAAGCCTCGTGTCATGACAAAGAGGAACTTCAAAACCTTCAGTAAACAGGCTTTTTTACACTATCTTTATTTTAATAACCTTGGTTGTATTTTAGCTATCCCTGAACCCGAGTTATCTTTCAGACTTTTTTCAGATGTCTTCAATACTATTGTGGATAATCATGCTCCCTTCAAAAAACGAAGGTTTAAAGGTAGGTTGAATGCCTGGTACACTCCGGAATTATCAGAAGTCATTCATAAAAGAGATTCTGATTGGGTCAAGGCCAGGAACACAGGCTTAGGCCGGGACTGGAAAGCTTTTAAACAACTGAGGAATCATTGTATAAGACAAATCAGAAAGGCTAAATCAGATTATTATGTAACCACTCTTTCGGATATTAATGGGAACCCGGCTAAATTCTGGAAAACTGTCAAATCCCTGAAGGGTTCTACTTTCTCCTCTCTGCCACAACAAATTAATTCAGACACAGACCTCATTACGGAAAAAAGGGCCATCATTGATGCATTTAATCACCATTTTATTTCAGCAAGCTATTTCTTTAAAATAACTTCTAAGCCTATTCACAATGATACTGTGCTGGATGCTGATAGGGGGAACTTGCTGAAATATCAGATAAATTATAGTCAAAACTTGTCTTTTAGGCTATTTACAGAAAAGGAAGTCCTGGGTGCTTTGCTAGCAATAGCTTTTGCTAGCAATCCACAGGGGCCGACCAATTGGATCCCGGTCTGATTAAATGTGCAGTGCCCATCGTTGTTGGCTCAATAACCCACATTTTCAATTTAACATTGTTATTAGGAAATATTCCAAAGTGTGGAAATCAGCCCGTGCTGCCACTCCATAAGGGCAGGAATAGTAGTGATCATAATAATTATCGCACCATTTCCAGGCTTCCTTGTCTAGCTAAGATTCTTGAATCCTTGGTAAATGTACAACTTATCTTTTTTTATCTTAGAAATGTATTTTGAATGTAAACCAATCAGCAACCACTTTAGTTGTAATGATATTTTAAATGCTTTAAACACTCAATTGAAATGTGATGCTTTGTTTGTGGACCTGTCAAAAGCTTTTGATACTGTTGATCATGCTATTTTTTTGAATAAGTTTTCCTCGATAGGCCTGAGCTCTGACACCTGTTTATGGTTTCTTAGTGACAGAACTCAGGCCATCGTGATTGATGGGTTTAAGTCTGACATTTTGTTACAGGAGACAGTTTTGATACCCATCACTGCATACTGTATCAAAAGGTTGGCTGGACTTCGCTAAAGACCCGTAGACCTCTACATTACATTAAGGCCTTAATTCATAAACTTTCGTCTTTTCTAACTTTGCTGTTGAAGTATAGACACCTGAGTTGCCTAACCCGTTCACAGGATTGGTTAACTCTTGAGGTTCCTAGGGTCTCCACCGAGCTAGATAAATATGCTTTTAGTTTTAAAGCACTGTATTGCTGGAACAAAATTCTTAACAAATCAAATCAAATCACATTTTATACAACAGGTGTAGACCAAATACAAGAGGTGTAGGTAGACCTTACAGTGAAATTCTTACTCACAAGCCCTTAACCAACAATGCTTAACAAACACTTTAACAAAAAGTGTTGAGTAAAAAATTGAAAATAAAAGTAACAAATAATTAAACGGCAGCAGTAAAATAACAAAAGCGAGGCTATATAGAGGGGGTACCGGTACAGAGTCAATGTGCGGGGGCACCAGTTAGTCAAGGTAATTGAGGAAATATGTAAATGTAGGTAGAGTTAAAGTGATAATAAACAGAGAGTAGCAGCAGTGTAAAAGAGTGGTCTGGGTAGCCCTTTGATTAGCTGTTCAGGAGACTTATGGCTTGTGGGTAGAATTTGTGGGTAGAAAAGCTGTTGCGCAGCAACTCACTGCCTTCCTGAAGACAAACAATGTATACGAAATGCTTCAGTCTGGTTTTAGACCCCATCATAGCACTGAGACTGCACTTGTGAAGGTGGTAAATGACCTTTTAATGGCGTCAGACCGAGGCTCTGCATCTGTCCTCGTGCTACTAGACCTTAGTGCTGCCTTTGACACCATCGATCACCACATTCTTTTGGAGAGACTGGAAACCCAAATTGGTCTACACGGACAAGTTCTGGCCTGGTTTAGATCTTATCTGTCGGAAAGATATCAGTTTGTCTCTGTGAATGGTTTGTCCTCTGACAAATCAACTGTACATTTCGGTGTTCCTCAAGGTTCCGTTTTAGGACCACTATTGTTTTCACTATATATTTTACCTCTTGGGGATGTTATTCGAAAACATAATGTTAACTTTCACTGCTATGCGGATGACACACAGCTGTACATTTCAATGAAACATGGTGAAGCCCCAAAATTGCCCTCGCTAGAAGCCTGTGTTTCAGACATAAGGAAGTGGATGGCTGAAAACTTTCTACTTTTAAACTCGGACAAAACAGAGATGCTTGTTCTAGGTCCCAAGAAACAAAGAGATCTTCTGTTAAATCTGACAATTAATCTTGATGGTTGTAAAGTCGTCTCAAATAAAACTGTGAAGGACCTCGGCGTTACTCTTGACCCTGATCTCTCTTTTGACGAACATATCAAGACTGTTTCAAGGACAGCTTTTTTCCATCTACGTAACATTGCAAAAATCAGAAATTGTCTGTCCAAAAATGATGCAGAAAAATTTATCCATGCATTTGTTACTTCTAGGCTAGACTACTGCAATGCTCTACTTTCCGGCTACCCGGATAAAGCACTAAATAAACTTCAGTTAGTGCTAAATACGGCTGCTAGAATCCTGACTAGAACCAAGAAATTTGATTTGATCATAAATTTGATCATATTACTCCAGTGCTAGCTTCCCTACACTGGCTTCCTGTTAAGGCAAGGGCTGATTTCAAGGTTTTACTGTTAACCTATAAAGCGTTACATGGGCTTGCTCCTACCTATCTTTCCGAGTTGGTCCTGCCGTACATACCTACACGTACGCTATGGTCACAAGACGCAGGCCTCCTAATTGTCCCTAGAATTTCTAAGCAAACAGCTGGAGGCAGGGCTTTCTCCTATAGATCTCCATTTTTATGGAATGGTCTGCCTACCCATGTGAGAGACGCAGACTCGGTCTCAACCTTTAAGTCTTTACTGAAGACTTATCTCTTCAGTAGGTCATATGATTGAGTGTAGTCTGGCCCAGGAGTGTGAAGGTGAACGGAAAGGCTCTGGAGCAACGAACCGCCCTTGCTGTCTCTGCCTGGCCGGTTCCCCTCCACTGGGATTCTCTACCTCTAACCCTATTACAGGGGCTGAGTCACTGGCTTACTGGTGCTCTTTCATGCCGTCCCTAGGAGGGGTGCGTCACTTGAGTGGGTTGAGTTACTGACGTGATCTTCCTGTCTGGGTTGGCGCCCCCCCTTGGTTTGTGCTGTGGTGGAGATCTTTGTGGGCTATACTCGGCCTTGTCTCAGGATTGTAAGTTGGTGGCTGAAGATATCCCTCTAGTGGTGCGGGGGCTGTGCTTTGGCAAAGTGGGTGGGGTTATATCCTTCCTGTTTGGCCCTGTCCGGGGGTATCATCGGATGGGGCCACAGTGTCTCCTGACCCCTCCTGTCTCAGCCTCCAGTATTTATGCTGCAGTAGTTTGTGTCGGGGGGCTAGGGCCAGTTGGTTATATCTGGAGTACTTCTCCTGTCTTATCCAGTGTCCTGTGTGAATTTAAGTATGCTCTCTCTAATTGTCTCCTTCTCTCTTTCTTTCTCTCTCTCGGAGGACCTGAGCCCTAGGACCATACGTCAGGACTACTGGGCATGATGACTCCTTGCTGTCCCCAGTCCACCTGGCCTTGCTGCTGTTCCAGTTTCAACTGTTCTGCCTGCAGTTATGGAACCCCTACCTGTCCCAGACCTGCTGTTTTCAACTCTTAATGATCGGCTATGAAAAGCCAACTGACATTTATTCCTGATTATTATTTGACCATGCTTGTCATTTATGAACATTTTGAACATCTTGGCTCTCTCTAATTCTCTCCTTCTCTCTTTCTTTCTCTCTCTCGGAGGACCTGAGCCCTAGGACCATACGTCAGGACTACTGGGCATGATGACTCCTTGCTGTCCCCAGTCCACCTGGCCTTGCTGCTGTCCCAGTTTCAACTGTTCTGCCTGCGGTTATGGAACCCCTACCTGTCCCAGACCTGCTGTTTTCAACTCTTAATTATCGGCTATGAAAAGCCAACTGACATTTATTCCTGATTATTATTTGACCATGTGTCACGTTCCTGACCTGTTTTCTGTTAGTTTTGTATGTGTTAGTTGGTCAGGACGTGAGTTTGGGTGGGCAGTCTATGTTTTCTGTTTCTATGTTGGTTTAAAGGGTGACCTGATATGGCTCTCAATTAGAGGCAGGTGGTTTTCATTTCCTCTGATTGAGAGTCATATTAAGGTAGGTGTTTTCACACTGTTTGTTGTGGGTGGTTGTCTCCTGTGTCTGTGTTATGTTACGCCACATGGGACTGTTTCGGTATGTTTGTTCGTTCGGTTTTTGTGTAGTCTATTTTCCTGTTCGTGCGTTCTTCGTGTCATGTAAGTTCGTTTGTTCAGGTCTGTTGACTACGTTTGTTATTTTGTAAATTCTCTAGTGTTTCGTGTTTGTCTATCATTTAAATAAATTTATTATGACTGCATACCTCGATGCGTATTGGTCCGACCCATGCTTCTCCTCTTCGGATGAAGAGGAGGAGAGCAGCCGTTACAGAACCACCCACCAACAAAGGATCAAGCAACGAGGGAAAAAGCAGCAACTACAAACGTAGGATTACAGGAATAAGGAGGATTTCTGGACATGGGAGGAAATACTGGACGGAAAGGGACCCTGGGCGCAAACTGGAGAATATCGCCGCTCTCGTGAGTGGAAGGAGGCAGCCACAGCCCAGGAGCGGTGGTATGAGGAGGCAGCAAGGAGACGTGGCTGGAAGCTCGCGAAGAAACCCCAAAAATTTCTTGGGGGGGGGCTAAGAGGTAGTGGGCCAAGGGCAGGTAGGAGACCTGCGCCCACTTCCCAGGCTAACCGTGGAGAGCGGGAGTACGGGCAGACACCGTGTTACGCAGTAGAGCGCACGGTGTCTCCTGTACGTGTTCATAGCCCGGTGCGGGTTATTCCACCTCCCCGCACTGGTAGGGCTAGATTGAGCGTTGAGCCGGATGTCATGAAGCCGGCCCTACATATCTGGCCACCAGTACGTCTCCTCGGGCCGGCTTACATGGCACCAGCCTTACGCATGGTGTCCCCGGTTCGCCTACATAGCCCGGTGCGGGTTATTCCACCTCCCCGCACTGGTCGGGCGACGGGGAGTATTCAACCAGGTAAGGTTGGGCAGGCTCAATGCTCAAGGGAGCCAGTACGCCTGCACGGTCCGGTATTTCCGGCGCCACCTTCCCGCCCCAGCCCAGTACCACCAGTGCCTACTCCACGCACCAGGCTTCCAGTGCGTTTCCAGAGCCCTGTTCCTCCTCCACGCACTCTCCCTATGGTGCGTGTCTCCAGCCCAGTGCCTCCAGTTCCGGCACCTCGCACTAAGCCACCTGTGCGTCTCCAGAGCCCTGTACACACTGTTCCTTCTCCCCGTACTCGTCCTGATGTGCGTGCCCTCAGCCCGGTGCCACCAGTGCCGGTACCACGCACCAGGCCTATAGTGCGCTTCGAGAGGTCAGTGTGCCCTGTCCCTGCTCCCCGCACTAGCCTTGAAGTGCGTGTCTCCAGTCCGGTGCCTCCAGTTCCGGCACCACGCACCAGGCCTACAGTGCGTCTCAGCCGGCCAGAGTCTGCCGTCTGCCCAACGGCGCCTGAACTGTCCGTCTGCCAAGCGCCGCATGAACTGCCCGTCTGTATTGAGCCTTCAAAGCCGCCCGTCTGCCATGAGCCTGCAAAGCCGCCCGTCTGCCATGAGCCTACAGAGCCTTCCGCCAGACAGGAGCCGCTAGAGCCTTCCGCCAGACAGGAGCAGCCAAAGCCTTCCGCCAGACAGGATCAGCCAGAGCCATCCGTCTCCGCAGCGCCATCTGAGCCATCCGTCTCCGCAGCGCCATCTGAGCCATCCGTCTCCCCAGCGCCGTCTGAGCCATCCGTCTCCCCAGCGCCGTCTGAGCCATCCGTCTCCCCAGCGCCGTCTGAGCCATCCGTCTCCCCAGCGCCGTGTGAGCCATCCGTCTGTCCCGAGCCATTAGAGCCGCCCGTCTGTCCCGAGCCGTCAGAGCCGTTAGTCAGTCAGGAGCCGCTAGAGCCATTCGTCAGTCAGGATCTGCCAGAGCCGCCAACCAGACAGGATCTGCCAGAGCCGTCAGCCAGCCATGAGCGTCCAGAGCCGTCAGCCAGCCATGAGCGTCCAGAGCCGTCAGCTAGCCATGAGCGTCCAGAGCCGTCAGCCAGCCATGAGCGTCCAGAGCCGTCAGCCAGCCATGAGCGTCCAGAGCCGTCAGCCAGCCATGAGCGTCCAGAGCCGTCAGCTAGCCATGAGCGTCCAGAGCCGTCAGCCAGTCATGAGCTGCCCCTCAGCCCAGAGCTGCCATTGATCCAGAACTGTCCCTCAGTCCAGAGCTGTCTCTCTGTCCGGAGCTGCCCTTCAGTCCGGAGTTGCCCCTCTATCCTGAGCTACCTCTCTATCCTGACCTACCTCTCGGTCTTGAGCTATCTCTCTATCCCGGTGCTGCCCCTTGTCCTGGTGCTGCCCCTTATCTTAAGGTTAACATTTAAATTAAGTGGGTGTAAGATGAGGGTGGTCATTCTAAGGGGGAGACGTAAGCTGGGATTGACTATGGTGGGGTGGGGACCTCGCCCAGAGCCTGAGCCACCACCGTGGTCAGATGCCCACCCAGACCCTCCCCTAGACTTTGTGCTGGTGCGCCCGGAGTTCGCACCTTGAGGGGGGGGTTATGTCACGTTCCTGACCTGTTTTCTGTTAGTTTTGTATGTGTTAGTTGGTCAGGACGTGAGTTTGGGTGGGCAGTCTATGTTTTCTGTTTCTATGTTGGTTTAAAGGGTGACCTGATATGGCTCTCAATTAGAGGCAGGTGGTTTTCATTTCCTCTGATTGAGAGTCATATTAAGGTAGGTGTTTTCACACTGTTTGTTGTGGGTGGTTGTCTCCTGTGTCTGTGTTATGTTACGCCACATGGGACTGTTTCGGTTTTGTTTGTTCGTTTGTTCGGTTTATGTAGTCTGTTCCTGTTTTCATGCGTTCTTCGTTATACGTAAGTTCTTATGTTCAGGTGCGTCTACGTCGTTTGTTGTTTTGTAGTTAATCAAGTATAGTTCGTTTTGTGTCTTGTTTAAATAAATAATATGTCATCACACAACGCTGCATTTTGGTTCAATCCCTGCTCCTCCTCTTCGGATGAAGAGGAGGAGGAAAGCCGTTACACCATGCTTGTCATTTATGAACATTTTGAACATCTTGGCCATGTTCTGTTATAATCTCCACCCGGCACAGCCAGAAGAGGACTGGCCACCCCTCATAGCCTGGTTCCTCTCTAGGTTTCTTCCTAGGTTTTGGCCTTTCTAGGGAGTTTTTCCTAGCCACCGTGCTTCTACACCTGCATTGCTTGCTGTTTGGGGTTTTAGGCTGGGTTTCTGTACAGCACTTCGAGATATTAGCTGATGTACGAAGGGCTATATAAAATAAACTTGATTGATTGAATCTATTTAGAAGCCTATTGGACCTAGACTTGGCGGTCCGGTACCGCTTGCCATGCCTTAGCAGAGAGAACAGTCTATGACTAGGGTGAATGGAGGCTTTGACAATTTTTAGGGCCTTCCTCTGACACCGCCTGGTATAAAGGTCCTGGATGGCAGGAAGCTTGGCCCCAGTGATGTACTGGGCCATACGCACTGCCTACCCTTTGTAGTGCCTTGCGGTCGGAGGCCTAGCAGCTGCCATACCAGGAAGTGATGCAACCAGTCAGGATGCTCTCGATGGTGCAGCTGTAGAACCTTTTGAGGATCTGAGGACCCATGCCAAATCTCCTGAGGGGGAATAGGCTTTGTCGTGCCCTCTTCACGACTGTCTTAGTGTGTTTGGACCATGATAGTTTGTTGGTGATGTGGACACCAAGGAACTTGAAGCTCCCAACCTGATCTATTGCAGCCCCGTTGATGAGAATGGGTTGCATTTAATCTTAACGTTCTGGTGCCGCAATTTAACGTATTGATTGTTTTTTTTAGGAAGAATGTAACTGTTTTTCTGGTGATGTTTTATTTGTGCTTACCATGACAGTGTTTTTGTATTTTAATTTGTATAATACAGTGCATTCGGAAAGTATTCAGACCCTTTGACTTTTTCAAAATGTTGTTACGTTACAGCCTTATTCTAAAATGTATTAAATATTTTTTGCCTCATCAATCTACACACAGTAGCTCATAATGACAAAGCAAAAACAGTTTTTTTGAAATTTTTGAAAATGTATAAAAAAAATAAAAACAGAAATACCTTATTTACATAAGAATTCAGAAGCTTTGTTATGAGACTCGAAACTGAGCTCAGGTGCATCCTGTTTCCATTGATCATCCTTGAGATGTTTCTACAACTTGATTGGAGTCAACCTGTCGTAAATTCAATTGATTGGACATGATTTGGAAATGCACACACCTTGTCTTTATAAGGTCCAACAGTTGGCAGTGCATGTCAGAGCAAACACCAAGCCATGAGGTCGAAGGAATTGTCCGTAGAGCTCTGAGACAGGATTGTGTGGAGACCCAGATCTGGGGAAGAGTAACAAAACATTTCTGCAGCATTGAAGGTACCCAGGAACAGAGTGGCCTCCATCATTCTCAAATGGAAGAACATTGGAACAACCAAGATTATTCCTAGAGCTGGCCTCCCGGGCCAAACTGAGCAATCGGGGGAGAAGGGCCTTGGTCAGGGAGGTGACCAAGAACCTGATGGTCACTATGAGAGAGCTCCAGAGTTCCTCTGTAGATACTGGAAACCCTTCCAGAAGGACAGCCATCTCTGCAGCACTCCACCAATCAGACATTTATGGTAAAGTGGCCTGACTGAAGCCATTCCTCAATAAAAGGCACATGACAGCCCGCTTGGAGTTTGCCAAAAGGCACCCACAGGACCCTGAGAAACAAGATTCTCTGGTCTGATGAAACCCAGAATGAACTCTTTGGCCTGAAAGCCAAGCATCACGTCTGGAAAAAACCTTGCACCATCATCCCTACGGTGAAGCATGGTGTTGGCAGCATCATGCTGTGGGGATGTTTTTCACGGTCAAGGACTGGGAGACTAGTCAGGATCGAGGCAAAGATGAAGGGAGCAAAGTACCGAGAGATCCTTGATGGAAACCTGCTCCAGAGTGCTCAGGACCTCAGACTAGGGCGAAGGTTCACCTTCCAACAGGACAATGACCGTAAGCACCTAGCCAAGACAACGCAGGAGTGGCTTCAGGACAAGTCTCTGAATGTCCTTGAGTGGCCCAGCCAGAGCCCGGACTTGAACCCATCAAACATATCTGGAGAGACCTGAAAATAGCTGTGCAGCGACGCTCCCCATCCAACCTGACAGAGCTTGAGAGGATCTGCAGAGAAGAATGGGGAAAACTCCCCAAATACAGTGCCAAGCGTGTAGCGTCATACCCAAGAATACTCGAGGATGTAATCTCTGCCAAAGGTGCACCAACAAAGTAAAGGGTCTGAATACTTATGTAAATGTGATATTTAAGTGTTTTTGTTTTATAAATTTGCAGACAGTTCTAAAAAACAGTTTTTGCTTTGTCATTATGGGGTATTGTATGTAGATTGATGAAGAAAAAAAAGCAATTGAATCAATTTTAGAATAAGTCTGTAACGTAACAAAATGTGGAAAATAGTACTTTCCGAATGCACTGTATATTTTGTGTAGTATTTGTGTTTATATATTGTATTATACAGGTTACACACACACACACACACACACAAATCAGTGGTTATACTGTATCAATATGAGAGATACTATGTCCTGAGGGGTAGCTGTGTCCCTTACAAAAATAAACATGGTTTTCAGACTTGTGTGAACAAATCACGTGAATAATTTGTTTGCTAATGTAATTTTCACTTGAGTCAGACGTGGTTTTTGGTCACGTGTGAAGTTCCAGATGTACATTTTTTACAGATTTTCTCCTCACAAATAAACACCACATGTGGAATTTTTTATTCACCCTTTTTTCACCACTTCCAGCTACTTCTCCCATCCAGGGACCGACCAGGACCAACCCTGCTTAGTTTCAGAGGCAAACCAGTAGTGGGATGCAGGGTGCTATGTCACTGGAATGAATGTCCCAAAACTTGCAACTGGAAAAAAAGCCAGGGTAACAAATAATGGTATTAAAGATGGTGGTGTTTTATTTAATGGCGTTATCATTAAAAATAATCCACTGAAAGAAATGTTTGCATCCATTTACTATTTACATTTGTTCTCACATTTCTAAATTATTTCCTTGCAATATTTAGTTTTGCTATACTTTTGGGTTTATGTTTTGCTTTCAATATTTTTTGTTGTTGCAAATACTAATAATTGTGTTCTCGACTTCAGAAGCTTTACTTGATATTAATGACACAAAAGTAACTCCCTCACTAGTGGATTGCATCATATAATAACACTATGACTCTATTAAAGGTGTTTATAGTTTTAACCATGTTTTTAGGCTATATAGTGGTTGTTTACATGTATTTTGTCTGCAAACACTGGAGTAAAACCAGTTTATATTTTCAGTTATGATGTGGTACAAATCCATTATATTCTTCAAGAATCCATGGGTACATATAATTAATTTATAAGTTAAAAAATGAACGTAGCAACTAAAAATTTACCATTTATTAACAGGGAGAATAACATTATTTCAACCCCACATGTGAACTTGCAATTTCACATGTACAGGTTTCTTGCTTTTG